>NC_132839.1:13882500-14182500 GCF_048164855.1 Canis lupus baileyi | reverse complement strand
TTATCTACTGAAATGGGGTTAACAATATAATACCTATTCCTGCCTCATAGGACTTTTGAGAACATGTAAAATAATAAATACCTCCTATTGGTATTATGACTTCTAGAAGTCTCTTTGCTTTTAATGATGATATGAAATACTTGGAGATATTTGAAGTAAAATGATATGAGTGGTATCATAGGGCTCTTGGAGGTTTTTTTAAAATATTTTATTTATTTATTAATGAGAGACATAGAGGGAGAGAGAGAGAGGCAGAGACACAGGCAGAGGGAGAAGCAGGCTCCATACAGGGAGCTGGACCTGGGACTCGATCCCAGGTCTCCAGGATCACGCCCTGGGCTGAAGGCAGCGCTAAACCTCTGAGCCACCTGGGCTGCCCTCCCTTCCCGCCGCCCCCCCACCCCGCCCCAAGGTTTTGTAATAAAGCATTCGGAGCAGTGTTTTTCAAACCTTAACGTGTATACAAATCACCCAAGGATCCTGTTAGAGTGCAGGTATTGATCCGAGATGGGGTCTGACATGCTTTATTTCCAGCAAGCTCCTGGGGAATACTGATGCAGCGTGTTCCAGTTTAAAGCACTGAGCTTATGTCCTGGAACATGTTAAATACTTAGTAAACATTGACTATCAGTATTGTGACTTCCAGAAGCTTCTCTGCTTTGAATAGCAATTTGAAATACTTTCAGATTTTTGAAGTACACATGGATGGACATGAAGTGGAATCTCTATCTGTCAAAACCAGGAGATGATTATGTGATCTAACTGTTCTTAATTACTTTGTGTAGATGAAAAAGTGGGGAGAGTATCTTTTCTTCTTTTTAATGGGCTGCTTCTGTCTGCCTGAACTCAGAGATTTTTCTTCATGTGCTTCCACTTTGATTCTACTTGAAATAAATGACCTCCCTTCTCTTTCTTACCCTTTCAAATCCTAACCTGATCTCAAAGTCTAGCTCCTTCAGAAGAAATGTAGCTCTCAGCACATGCATATTTTACCATACAACATTGCATCACGTGACTCTAAAATAATACCACGTTTCAAGTAGAACCGCCAGCACCGATATACTTGATGATGAATGTTGTCCTTCAATGCCATTTTAAGAAACTCTGGGTTCATGATGCTGCTTCCATTGCTTGAAATAGTTTTTGAACTTGTTCTTAGGAATTGCCTCTGGATTAGTCACAGTGCACTAGGCTATTGTTGCATGACCAAAATATTTCAGGATCTCATTAGCTTAATGTTATAATAAAAGTGTATTTCTCTCTCATTGTATTCTAATGTTGGTCAGGGAGCTCTCAGGGAGGCTCTGCTCCAAATAATGATTCAGGAATTCCTGCTCTTTCCATTGTTGAGCCTGCCATCTTGGAATGCTTGGATATGAGCTGAGAAAACATGGAAATTGCTCAGGGGGCCTATGGTCAGGACTGGAAGAGGCTTCCATATGCCATTGGCCAAAATTCAATCAAGTGACCCCAAAGCTAACTTTGAACAAGATCCAACAAATCTATATGTCCAGCTGGAGGAAATAGTATTGGTGAGCAACAGTCAGTTTCTGCCATATAGAGTCATGGGGCAAGATGTTAAGAAGATCAACTGCCCTGTGGTAAAGAGCTTTCAGCCAGTGTCTGAGGCAAAGTTGTGAGCAATGGTTAGTTATAGGTGTGCAGGGATGCTGACTCCTACAGCTCTCAGGGTGGCTGGACAGAGATTATGGCAGCTGGGAGGACTCCCCGGATCACCCACACTGGACGTAAACAGCCTCATCCATTTTATGCCAGTGTGCCACTTTATGTTACAGAAAACAAAGGGAAGCCCTACTATGTGGTCACATCTAGTTTTTTTTTTCATATCTAGTTATTGACTAAAAGTCATATTATCTGACTTGAACACTATTCTTGGCTCTTCTTCAAAATCAAATTTGCCTCCCAGATATCACCCTCACTATAGAAATTCAAACTAGAGTGCTTTTATACTCTAAAGCAATTCTAAAAGAAGTTTCAAAAATATTTTAATTGTTAATGGCATTTCCAGGTTAGATGTTACAGGTCATTAGAGGGATACTTTGAAAGGGATAGGCTTCATTTTTATGTTTGAAATAGTGTGCTTGTTAGAAGAGAAGTATCACCTGGCATAATACTCTCTCAGTCCTTCTATGCTGTCTCAATGGCACGGTATCATCCTTTTTTATGGTTGCATAATATTTCTCTCTGTGTATGTATACACATCTTGAAATGTGTTGTACACCTGAAACTAATATAACATTGTATGTCAACTGTACTCAAATAAATATAAAATAGTTATATTTTATAATGACTCAAAATAAATATAAAAAAGTAAAAACACCAGTATGATCCTATTATGCAGGTTAACTCTAACCTGCCTAGAATAATTATCTTTCTCTTCCTTCTCCTTTTCTTTTCTCCTTCTCTTTCTCTCTCTCCTTTTTCTTCCTTATTTCAAATATTTTAGAAGCTAGATATACTTCACTCTTTGTGTATGTCCTCCCCCCTGCCACACACACATAGTAAGTAGCTTGCTGGCTAGTCCCCTGATACATGCCCAGAAAAAAAGTTACTGGTTGATTAATTTGCTCTGTAGACATGTTGATTACAAAAAATAGATTTAAGCTGGTGCAGGAGATCTTTCAAAATGCACTATTTAAAAAATTTCCTCCTAGAGATAAAAATTTAATACCAGAATCATTTATTTAGAAGGCTTTCAATCCTCCTTAATAGTCACAACCATATGTTAAAATGCACCTTTCACTTTATGCATTACCTTTCTTTCTCAACTGTTTCAAGCACATAAAAAATCCAGAGATTATTAAAAATATTTATACCACTGACCTTAAATTATTAAGCATTACAGATCTTATTGAAACTGTGTATCCTTATTAGAATGCTATTATCTCTCCCTTTACAGAAGGAGCTACTATCCTCAATTTGGTATTTATTATTCATATACCTATATTGTTTTTTAGTTCTTATGAACATATACAGAAGCACTTTTAAAAACATTTTGCAGGTCTGAAAATTTTATAAATGACATTATATTATTCATATATATTTGACAATTGCTTGCTTTTTTCTTTTTTGCCTAACATTGTGTTCTGAGGTATGTGTTGTCATGTGCAGCTCTAATCCATTTGCTTTAACTGCTGTATGGCATTCAGTACCATGAGAAAATATATTCATTTATTCCGTTGTGTTAGTATACTTCTAGTTGTTTCCACATTTTTGCCTTTACAAGGAGAGCTTCAATAAAGTCCTTGTAAATGTCTCCTTGGGTACTTCTGCTAAAGCATTTCCAGGACAAAGGCACAGGAGCGAGATTGGTAGCTTTCTAAGGTGTAGCACTTAACTTTACAGAGTCATGCCCAATTGTCCTCCAGGGGCACGATTCTGTAAAATTGTTCTGGGCTGGTTTTTATCCCCTGCCAACAGTAAAGAAGAGTCCCTACTGCTTCTTCACTTGGTATCATCATGCTGAAGCTGGTTATTGTAAAATACTTTTTCCTTTAAAAATTTTTTTATTGAGGTGTAATTCACATGTAACATTTTATCAGTTTCAGGTGTATGACATCATGATATGATATTTGTATATGTTGAGAAACAATTATCAAAATAAGTCTAGTTTATATCTGTCACCATAGTTACAAATTTTTTTTCTTGTGATGAGGACTCTTAAGATCAAGAGCTACTTTAAAATATGCAGCACAATATTATTAATCATAATCATCTTGTTGTACAGTACATCCCCATGACTAATTTATTTTATAACTGTAAATTTGTACATTTGACTTTTTTTAACCCATTTCACTCACCCCCACCCCCACCTCTGGCAACTACCGTACTGGTCTGTTCTGTGCCTCTGAGTTTGTTTTAGATTCCACATAGAAGTGGAATCATATGATGTTTGCCTTTGTTGACATATTTCACTTAGCCTTCAAGGTCCATCCATAGTTTTGCAAATGGCAAGATTTCATTTGTTTTTATGGCTGAATAATACTCTACTGTGTTTTCTTTACCCTTTCATCTACTGATGGGCACTCAGGTTGGTCCCATATCTTGCAATCTATAATTAATGATGAAGTGAATCTGGGAAGAGAGATATCTTTTCAGGTTAGTGTTTTCCTTCTCTTTGGATAAATACCTGGAAGTAGAATTGCTGGATCATATGGTAATTCTATTTTTATAACTATTTATACTATCTTACTTGTCAATTTGCATTTCACCGTTAAGTGCTGAGGCTGGGGACTTTGTCATACATCTAACAGCTATCAGTGTTTTTTCCTTTGGGAAGTGTATGTTCGTATATTTTGTCCACCTTTTCATTTGGGTTATCTTTTGTTTTCTTCATTTATAGGAGTATTTTATGTATTTCAATACAAATCTTTTGTCAGTTCATGAAAATATCTTCCCCCAATTGGCATCTGGTCTTTTTACTTTATTTATGCTATCTTTTCCTGCACAGATAAATGTTTCCATTTTAATGTAATCAAATGTATCAGAATCTTACTTTATAGCTTTGGCACAGGTGGCTTTGCTTAATATGTTCTTTCCTGTACTAAGATCATAAAGAAATTCTTTTGTATTTTCTTCAAAATTCTTAAATTTTGCTATATACCTTTACTATTTAATATTTAATCAATCTGGAAATAATTTAACTTTATGTGTACTATAAAGAAGAGGTCTGGGGCAGGGGCAGGGATCTTCCATAGAGCCAATTATTGTTGGCCATTTGTCGAATAGCTCAGGCATTTCCCACTGATCGGTAAACCCACCACTGTCATTTATCACATTCCCAAATCTGAACTCTAGCCTGTCCCACTAATCCATCCATGTGTCACAGCACACCGCCTTAACTGTCCTACTTTTATAGCAGTCTTGATACGTGGTATAGGGACTCCCCCATATGATTGTTCTCTCTCAGAATTGTCTAAGCTATTCTTAGTCCATTTCTTTTACATAAATTTCAGAATCAGCCTGTCAAGTTCAACAAGGAGCCCGGCCGAGGTTGTAATTTGAATTGCATTAGAAGAGACTAGTTTGAAGAGGACTGACAGTGTTACATGACTGAGTCTTCCTCTCCTTGGACGTGGCTTCTTCTTTCTCTGTAAGTATTTTCAAATGCCTTTTTATGAAATTTTACATATTTTTTTGATATATAAAATCTTTTGGTAGTTTTGATACTAAGCACCTTATATTTTTTATTACTACTGTTTAGTTAATGACAGCTTCTGTTTAAATCCTCATGGTGCTATGAGTTAGGTATTTTCTTTTTTTTTAATATTTTATTTATTTATTCATGAGAGACACACAGAGAAAGAGAGAGAGGCAAAGACACAGGCAGAGGGAGAAGCAGGCTCCATGCAGGGAGCCCGACATGGGACTCGAAACCGGGTCTCCAGGATCAGGCCCTGGGCTGAAGGTGGCGATAAACCGCTGAGCCACCAGGGCTGCCCCGAGTTAAGTATTTTCATCAAATTTCATAACCAAGCAAATCAAGGCTCAGCAAGAATAAGTAACTTACTATATGTTCTTGGTAGTAAGTGATCAGAGATGGGGTACCAAGTCAGAGCTTCTAACTCCAAATCCAGTGCTCTTAACCTCCACTTTATATTCTGTCTTGTGATAGGTGACTTCAATGACAGCATTTTTTTTTAAGGGCAACAACATTAGGATCTTTACAGTCACAGAATAGAAATAATGAGAATAAGCACTTATTTCATCAAAAGCAGAGCTTTTAAAACTTTAATGTCTATACAAATAGCCTAGCGATCCTGCTATCCAGTTGGTCTAAAGGAGAGCCTGAGATTTTGCTTTCCCATGAACTCTTGCATTTAGCTATTCACAAATAGCTTTCAAATGAAGGCTTTCTGTTTTTCATAATTGCACATCCTTAGTTACATTTAATGCTAGGCATCTTTTATTTTTATTATTCGTGCTCATGTTATCTACCTTTCTGTTTAAGTCCTCATAGTACTAAGAGTTAGGTGGTATTTTATCACTAAGGACACGAGGTTTAGGAAGATGAAGTAACTCACCAAATGCCATAGGCAGCAAATGATAGGTGAGGCCAATACTGCTGGTCCGAGGAACTCACTTTGAGAACCACTGCTCTAGAGTCTCCTCTAGGGAGTGACTTTTTAATTAACAATGATTAAAGGTGAGAACTCCACCAGATGGCAGCACAAGCTCATCATTTTGCGTTGAGGGACTTCCCACTTCCCCCTGAAGTATCTGACATTGGCAGATGCCCGACTTGACTTGTTAGGTTGTCTCAGGGAAATGAATCCGGTTCCCCTCACTCCTGAGGCTCTATGACATACAACCCGCGGTAGCACTTCAGTGTTGACAATGAGTTTTCATCAAGAGCATCCAGCTGGGACAGGGTATCATGCCCACAAGCTTCTCCCAAAAAAGCCTATTTCAAGAGGCTTGTAAATGAGAATGAAAAATTGTTTTCCATCGGTTGCTTTTTCATCACCGTGAGTTCAATTTGGGCACTTAACCAAGAATGGGAGGCATGGTTTGAAACGTCTGGCAGAATATGAGAGGAGGAAATGATTCATTTGCTGGGGGGGGAAGGGCAGACCATGCAGGCAGAGAAACCTGAATTGGAGTCCAAAGATTCCGGGAAAATCCGAGCAGTGTGCTCAAGGACCATTAGCCTCCTGTCAGACCATCAGCTACAGGCCCCGCCTGCACTGGGGGGCCTCAGCCCATCCTGTTACTCAGTTCTTTTTTTCTTCTGAGCCCAAAAATAAAAAAATAATAATAATAATAACCATAAATAGGAATCCATCACTCCTAATGTTGCCAGTGCAAGCTTGGCGAGGTGAAAACCAATTAGAAAGGATCACAGATTCTTGATTTTTTAGTTTTAAAAAGACCTCAGAAGGGATGTCTGGGTAGCTCAGTCTGTTAAGCATCTGCCTTTGGCTCAGGTCATGGTTTTGGGATCCCAGGATTAAGCCCCACATTGGGCTCCCTCCTCAACTAGAAATCTGCTTCTCCCTCTGTTCTTCACCTTGCTTATGCTCTCTCTCTCTCTTACTCGCTCTCTCTCTCAAGTAAATAAATAAAATCTTTGATAAAAATTTAAAAATTTAGAAACCTCACCAGCATAAGCCTGTGCACCGGGAAGGCTGGAGCAGCGGCCTGTGGCGTACTGGGAGAGGCTGAAGTACTTAGGGTCCTTCTGCAGTCCCTGGGAAGGCCCCACCTTCTCCTCTCTCCTTATTCTGCAATCGCCATCTCTCCTATTGATGTAGGCAGTGTAGACACACACTACACAGGCTTTCAGATGCCTCACCAGCAGGGCAGATGGGTGTTGTGGAAAATGAAACAGACAGAAAAGGGTGGTTCGAGGCAGTGCCAGGCCGACCCTCAGGCCAATGGAAGCTTGTCTTGCTGCACTATTCAGGGCTCCAGGCAGGCGGAGCAGGGAGCCGGGGAGGGCTGGCCAGAGGACCATGGTCATGGGGAGACCAGCAGATTGTCAGTGACCCTATTATGTAAGGGTTACTGCTTCCAGAATTTACTGGGGAAGAGAAGGACAGGGAACACAGTCCATGCCACTGAGGCCAGGGAAATGGAAGCTGAGAGAGGCCAGGCTACTTCCCCAGAGTCCTATGTCTACAAAGCATGGATCTGGGCTACAAACCCAAGACTAGGGTCCAAGGTCTGCTGTGCAGGCCTGCAGACATGGGACTCCAATACTCATTAGATGTTTCCTGAATCAATGTATTTATGAGAGAAGTTGTACTTTGCAAAAAACAAAGAAGCAAACATGTAAAAGAAAACACCAGAAACAAGAAATTGATCATCTACAGATAGGTTAATGGCAAAGAGAGTAAGAAAGCCTTGGGCAAAAGTGTTGGGCAATTGGCTTTGGGCCACAGAGACCCCATGGCTCTTTCCTCTGGGTCTGAGGACTCTAGTTCTGTCCCAACAGGGCACAGTGCCCAGATGACTGGAGCCTTCAGCTGCACTTCCTTGCTGCTGCCTTGACCACACCTTTCTTTATGGCTCTCTGCCTTCTTCCCTTGATGCATGAGGCCATAGCCTACCTGATTCATAGGCTGAAGCCCTGTGATAAGTTGCTACTGGGAATCATTTCATAGAACAGACGCCTTTTATAAAAAGTAAAAAATTCTTCCAAATTAATTCTTCAATGCTTCTCAGCTATTGGTCACAGACTCCCCTGAGGATGTGGTAAAAGCTGCAGACCCTCTACCTTATAAAAGTGTGTGCATTGCACACACACACACTAGGGCACACAATTTCATGGAGTTCATTTATCCCTGAATCCTATCCAGAAACCCCAAGCTGGGAACTCTTACCCTAGATGGCCATTATCTGGGTTTGTTTACACTGAGATACACAAAATCCCATTGGTGCCATTTCGTAAGGGGTAAGCTAAGATAGAAAGGGAGAGAACTCAGGAATGATTCATCTTAAATTTGTACCTTTTGCATATTTATGTAGACAATGCTTTTAAAACTCTGGAAAAAAGTATTTTAAAAGGCAAAATATGGGCAGCCCTGGTGGTGCAGCGGTTTAGCACCACCTGCAGCTGGGAGTATGATCCTGAAGACCCGGGAGTCCCACGTCGGGCTTCCTGCATGGAGCCTGCTTCTCCCTCTGCCTGTGTCTCTGCCTCTCTCTCTCTCTCTCTCTCTCTCCTCCTGAATAAATAAATAAATAAATCTTTAAAATATAAAAAAATAAAAAGGCAAAATATAAAGATATTATAATAAAGTGGTTACATCTGGTGAACAAGGAGGGCAAAGGATTTGGAGAACATTTCAGCACAGTGGGACGTGCAGTAGGCCAAGCTCTGTTCCCTGCACAGCCCTGGGCTCTCTCGGAGTGTTAGCTGATAGGTGTATGGAGTTGGGGATCCTATCCTGGTATGGGAAGACTGCACAGAGGAGACTTTAGTTCTATTACATAGTCCTACTAGGTCCACTCCAGGGCCTACTTCTAGAAAGGAGAGCACATTCCCAGGCCAGAGGTCAAATTTGAGCATTTTAGGATACTAGAGCAGCCCTTGAGGAAATCTGAGCTGTGTGCTTTGTTGGGGCTCACAGATGGTATAACAGAGCTTTGCAGTCAGACAGGCCAGACTCACCAACCATCCCTACCTGCCTGGCACTCTCCTGAAAGTCTTGCATCTCAGGAAACCCCTCAGTCCTGGGAAAACCAGAACAGTTGATCACGTTATCGGAGTTTCAGATTAGTGACCGTGGGTGGGATGCTTAATCTCTCTGAGCCTCAGTTTTGCACATCTGCAAAATAAGGCAAGTAACCCATGGTTGAGGGGTTCATGATGACGCTGGAGCAATGCAGGTAATTGCCCAATATTTGGAGGCAGGTATAAGCAGAATGGCAGTCTCTTCTTGCTGCTGCTCTTGTTGCCTGGAAGGCCAGGCTTTCAGGGCTACTCAGGGCTACTCAGATGCAGGCACTTCCCTCCTCCGTGGCCCCTAGGGTCTCCAGACAAGTTACAAGGCCCCAGATCGAGTCAGGAGGACAGCACAGGATGAAAACATGACAGACACAAAGCAGTTTCAACCCCCTTTCTAAGACCTCGTCTCTCCCTCCCACAGATTCTTTCTCTTCATACTCCCACAAGCACCTCAAGCTCCCTGTCTTCCCCCTGGGGACAGGAGTTGCTACCAGTCATCCATACTTTAAATGATTGAAAAGAAACTCCTAAAACTGTTACCATTTTAATTTGTCTCATAAAAAAAATGGTTTTGTCTCCTGTTAGAGGAAATTCATACACCAGGGAGCTTGACCCTTTAATGGCTCTATCAGTTAGGCTAGATTCAGCTGCTTCTATGCAAAAGCACAAAATTAGAGTAGTTTGAGCAAGATGGAAGTTGTTTCTTTCTCACATAAAAAGTCTGGGATGGCAGTTTCAGAGCTGTCCTGGGCCGCGGCATCCTCACTCTTCTCCTCCTTCCACCCAAGTGCTGCCTTCCAGGCTGAGGGTCGCTTCCTGGTCCCAGAAGGCGGTTGGAGTGCCAGTCATTACGGGTCATCTAAGGGCAGAAAAAGGAGGAAAGGGAAAAGGGGAGAAAAGATACCTACTGGGTGAGTCAGTTCCATTTAAGCGGGTTTCCAAAAAGGCCCAAGCAACACCTCATTGGCCAGAGCTTAATCCCACGGTCACTACTAGTTACAAAAGATTTTGGGGAATAGACACTTCTCCGGGTGCACTGCAGCCTCCCATAAAGAGAGGCCCAGATACTAAGGAAGGAAAGGAGAATGCACCTAGAAGTTGCACCAAATGGGGAGGCCACACTGGTAAAAGCTTTTGTCCTTGTTCTCCCTGATGGGGAGGCGACCAGAGTCATGGTAGCAGCAAGTCCCTCTGTCCCCCAGTTCTGGTGACCAGACCAAATCTAGGTGCCCCTCAGTGACCAATAAAAGAAAGAATGAAAGGAATTATACTAATAGTGGGGGGAGGGATGTGCTCAATTACTAGTCGTGAGGTCAGATTTCCAAGGGATCTTCTATCTGAGGATTTTAAAAACCACAGTCAACTTTTCACCAATCTGTGGGTTTAAGGTTTGTTGTATTCTCTTAGGATTCCATTTATAGCTTCCTGGTTGTTCCTCATTTGTGTTATGAAACTAAATTCCGAAAGCAGCCAGGATCTCTTAAGAACAAAGGCTATTTCTTTTCCAGTATGTATTGATCATGACTCACATAAGAAATACGTAATGCCCGATGAACATTCAGCTCATGACTTAGAATTGGTAATACAGCAGTAGCTGATTGTTGAGGGAAAAATTAATCTTCTGGGACAATTTCCAGCCTGTCAGAGGAGGAGTAAATCATTTCGGCTTAGTTGCTACTTGCAAACCGGAGCTAGGATTTCTCAGCTAACATTACTAAGGACATCAGATGGTTACAATGCACATAGTATTGAACCTGATGCCCAGTATGGGCTCCTGATTCTTTTTCTGTGGACACATGATTCTCTCCCACATTCAGGCTTAATCTCAGAAGTACAGGCAATAAACTAAATCACTCTTTCAGCTAAAAAGAGCAAGGAGAAGAAAGGGCTAGAGTTGGCTGCACAAATATGACAGCTATGACCCATGATGGAGCACACTGGAGATGTGAGTCTGACTGACCAGAAGGAGAGTAAGAAACCTGAAGTGCCCTGAAGAACACCAATCGATTCAGGGAAAACATTGAAAACAAAGGAAACTGGGGGGTATATTCATTTTAAACTGAAAAATGAGAAGGGATGGGCCCTTTTCTCAAGAGTGAAAAGCAAAATTTGAGATGTACACGCAGCTGCCATGGGCAGACTCATCATGGAACCTTCTAGAAGGAGATGACACACTGCCAGCAGCGACCACAGCAGCTAGAGTACGTTAACCCTGATGGAGAAAGAGCACTTAGTGCCAACTGCTTTCGGATTTCAAAGCAGTCAGTCACGTCCAACTGTGTCTCTCGGTGAAAGCCCCATTACATGAGGAATGTAAATCAGTTTTCCTCCACAAATAGATTGTATCTCTGGTATTTCATAAATTGGGTCAGACCCAATGTACCTCAATAATTTTTGTAACCTGATCCTCTTCCTCTGTGATTGTGTCTTAGCGACAGACAGTTTGCAGGATCTTAAACACAGTAATAACATTTGTTTTCATTAGTCTCAAAACAAGCAGTGAAGGGAATATTAAAGTTAACGGACACTGCTGAGTTCACGGGACAGCTTGTGGGGTCGAGCATGGGACCCTTGAGTTAATCCTCTCACAACTCAATAATGATAATAGCCACTGTCAAGGGGAGTGTCCCCTGTGACTCAGGCACTTTACAATAGCTTTACATACTTATTCTCATTTAATTCTCCCAACAACACTCTAAGGGAGTATTTACATCCCCATTTTTTAGAACAGGAAAGTACAACTCAAGGTCTTATTGATACCAAGTGGTAGTGTACTTATTCAAATCTGGGTCTGTCTGAATCCAGATCCATGCTATCTTCTACATTTGGTTGCCTTATGAAGACTCAAATTCCTTTCTCCTCTGACATCATTTTAGCATACCTTCTTGGAAAAAAAGGAAAGAAATGTTAGGGCTTTTTTTTTTTTTTTAAGATCACAATAATTTTGTTATTTTTTTAAATGAAATGTAAGCCAGAGCTTTCTGCACATTTTTCTAGGTTATCATTAGGCCTATCTTTTATCCACATCCTGTCCTGGGGCTCCCCACGAGTGTTTATAGGTATTCCTGATTCAAAGGAAGAGTATTCTGATACTCACCCTGCATGTGGGCTTTCTAGGCACACCTTTCTTTGGGAAAGAGGCAACTATTCTTAGACGGTAGAGCATTTCAACCCACCGACTAAGCATATGGCATCGAATGAGTTTAGAAGAGTGGGAAAATAGAGTGTGATTCCGATCTTATAAGCAAACATGCACGTGTCTAGTTTGTTTCATAATATATGCATGTAATGATCTGGAAAAAAACTATACCAGAATTATAGCAATAGAACACTGGATGGTAAAATCCCAAATGATTTTTCTTTTTTCTTTTTGGTGTTTTCAAAATGACCTAAATAAATGGATATTGCTATTACTAAAAAAGTAATAGTTGTTTGTTTTTTTTTTAAGATTTTATTTATTAGAGAGAGAAAGAGAGAGATAGCATGAGCAGGGGAGGGGCAGAGGAAAGGGAGAGAATCTCTGGCAGACATCCCCAACTCAGGGCTGGATGCCACAATACCCACCCCCGCAAGACCAGACCTGAGCCAAAACCAAGGGTCAGACTCTTAAGGGACTGAGCCACCCCGGCACACCCCTCCTCAAAATGATAGTGTTAATGGGTGCACGACTTCTCAAATTGTGCAATAAGTGGTTGGAGGCACAGCTGTATAGCATAAGGCCTCTTAATATTGCACCCATCTGTTGTTTATCAATGTCATTAATAACAAAAAATCTCTGATATCTCTTTGCCACGTTTTCATTAGCTGGAAAAAGATCAGCTAGTCTCAAAAACTGATAAAGCCGAAAGACTCTCCATGGACTTACTATGAACCAGCATCATTTAATAAGCAAATATGCTCATCCCTTTGTATGGCTTTATGTTTGCATTCCCTCTGCACAAGGATTGTTTCTGGAGATAAGAAATCATGGCATCATTTTGGTTACCTATTTCCATGGCAACTCATGGATTCAGGGAAGAGATTTGTTGTGGGGACTTGTCTTTCTACGTTAGGTCAGTTCCCTGTGAGACTGCCGCATCTGTTGTAAATATCTGAAGCAGAAGTGAGATTCGGTTTTGGTTCTCAGAACTCAGATTAATACCTGTAATTCTGTGAGCAGCACTAAGGAGTAGCAGTACTCTGGAAACATCTCATTTTTCACAACAATTCTCTCTTTAAAGATCACAAAAGAAAATTCTTTTTAGGGTTACTAGTTAGTGTAGAGTGCAATAATGATGGTTTTTCCTGTTAAGTCTCTACAGGCATGCTGACTCACTTGCACTCACTTGCACACACAAGCACACACACACACACACACACTCACAAAGTAGAATATGAATTTTCTTGTAATCTTTACTCAAATGAAATATCGTCCATGAATTCTCAAAATTTTGTCCGGTATTCTCTCTTTGTAATGTTTTCCTGGTAAATCCTTAAAAATGGCAACAAAATTGTGTAGAAAGCTAGAAGTCAGAATTCTGATGATCTTTTTACCACGATCTCTGTGATCTTGGGCAATTGCCCTAATTTAGAGACTTAACAGCTAGGAAAGCTTGGGACGGTTTAGTAACTGTGCTAATTTCTCACCACTATAATCATCTAAGCTAATAAAAGGAAGGAAAAGTAGTTTGTGAAAAGAGTGAAAAAACTGAAAAGAAAAAATTAGGATTATCTCTATCCCTCCCTCCAGTATAACCTCTGTTCCTCTTCCCTCTGTAAGTGCAGGGCCATAGAAGGAAAGAAAGAATGAAAGAGGTCACTTTCTTTTTGGCCAAGCACACGTATGAATGTTCAGGTTATTGTTTACTTTAGGTTCAAGCAATGTATTCCCACAAAAAAAAAAAAAAATCCATGAGGTTGTGGGAGGTAGAAGATGGCTTATTTAATGTCCATTAAATTTGTACCCACCAAGTCCTCCCAGACATTCAGGGATGTAGTTTTGAATTTTCAGAATAAAGAATATCTCTCTCTATTCTTTTTCACTCACCCTCATAGTTTTTATAAAAAGAAAAAGAATTTATTAAAGGATACCAGAAGGCTCATAGACTTACTAAGATGGCAAATCTCTGAAGAACAATATGTACTCACATTGTAAGTGTTTCTCTGGGACTACAAAGCCCTGGGGAGAACAAGAGACAGAAATTAGGTTCTGCTGGCTAAGCAGATTGGTCCCTGTTTGTAATCTGGGAAATTCAGGAAAAGAAACACACTTAGCAGCCTTGGCCTTAAGGAGTCACTCTTACCTGTAGGTGGGCCCAGAAGAAGCAACTGAACCAACCAAATCTCATCTGCTCTTTGACTTTATATTAAAACCAGGCCCTTAGGGTAAGCTGATTATGTATTTTTTTTCTAGGGCCTTCAGATGTTACTAAACTGTCCCAAGCTTTCCTAGCTGTTAAGTCTCTAAACCAGGATTCTAGCCCAGAGTCTACGGCCTTGATGGCACAAGTATGGTTTGGGGACAAGCAGTGTCAGCATCACCGGACCTTCTTATTTCACATGTCCTAGCGCACGCTTCTCAACACATAAGATGAACGTAATACCTGCTTCATTTCCTTCAGAGGTTGGTTGTGAAAGTCTGTGACAAAGTTTTTACTGCTCTGCTCTGCAGAAGAATGAGAAAATTCAAGATAGTACAGGGAGTTTTCCAAAAAAAGTCCATTTTAGGCTATTTAAAGGACTTTTTTTGTGTGTGTGTGAAATGACCTTGCTCCTTTGCTAAGATCATGTTCTTCCTTTCATCAGTGGTGATGATATGGTATTTGGTAAGTTTTTGTCTCTCAGATATCAATTATTTGACAAAACACAAAGTTGGACAATCTAGTTGTTGTTGTTGTTGTTGTTGTTGTTGTTCTTCTTCTTCTTCTTCTTCTTCTTCTTCTTCTTCTTCTTCTTCTTCTTCTTCTTCATTTTACTAGTCTGGAAAACCCTAAAATTTGCAATCTACCATGAAAATGTTTGGAGAGCTACAAAACTGAAAAAAAAATTGTAGTGTTACTGTTTTCTCAATTAAACACAGAATATTCCTTTTTTTTAAAACACAGAAGGTTCTTGAGGAAACTTCTGAAGGGAATGTGTTCAGTGCCCAGAAATATAAATGTCCTATCTTCTGGTTCATGTGGCCTACTGGAAGGAAGAGGAGAGGCAGAGAGGCTCCCAGCTAGGTGATCTGCCCCTTTATGCCACTAGGAGGCATTGGGACCCTCTTCAAGTCCCAGACCTCAGGCACCAGGCTTGCCTGGTGGTAAAGGAAACCCTGAAGGTGGGACTTACTTACCCATTAGCCATACTTTTATTTTCATTTCACTGGACATGTGGCTTACCTTACAAGCTGAAGAGGAAAGATTAGTTGCTGTGTCGATTGCCATCGGAGGTTCTGTTGTAGGAGCAGAAGCCCAGTTGAAAGTGGAAATAAGGTTACCTTTTCTTGCAAATTGAATGTAAATTAAAAATTAAAAAATATAAAAAGGTTACCTTCTACAAACATTTAGAAAGGAAATAAATCCTTTTGTTTTTTTAAAGGATCTTTATTCTGGGATCATGACCTGAGCCGAAGGCAGATGCTTAACTGACTGAGCCCCCCAGGTGCCCGGAAATAAATCCTTTTAAGCATTGTTGGGGGTTTTTTTTTAATGTTTTTTATAAAGATTTTATTTATTTATTCATGAGAGACAGAGAGAGAGAGGCAGAGACACAGGCAGAGGGAGAAGCAGGCTCCCTGCGGGGAGCCAGATGCAGGACTCGATCCCAGGACCCCGGGATCGTGACCTGAGCCCAAGGCTGACCTGACGCCCAACCGCTGAGCCACCCAGGCCCCCCAGCATTGTTGACTTTTTAAAGCATCCTTTCAAAATCACCATTTCAGTGCACAAAAACTTTTCCCTACTTAATTATCTTTTTATCCTTTACTACGAAAAGGCCCTATCTGTAATAGTACGCGCTAAATAGTTTTGGCAGTTTACCTTAACTTGTTTTTTAAGACGCTCTATAAAAGAGGAAGTTAATAAATTGCTTTAGCAGGTCAAACAGTGTCCCATGGCTAAAATGTTTGAAACTCAGAGAGTGTCACCCAATATCTTGCTGCCCAGAGGAAATATCCTCAAAGATGGCAAGAATCAATTTAATCTCTATAAATACATAGCATTAATACTGTGTATATAAGCCGAATATGGTTTCTATTTCTGTTTGATAAATATAGCCGAGAGCACATGAAACATTAAAAATGGAAGGAAATACGGAAATCATACACCCAGCCTCTCTGTAGGAGATTGGGTGATGTTGTGCAAAGTGTGCAGGTTTGCGGTGCCTGCATGGTGGCTCAGTCAACTGAGCATCTGACTCTCGCTTTTGGCTCAGGTCATGAGCTCAAGGTCATGAATTTGAATCCCACATTGCACTCTGTGCTAAGCCTTAAGCCTCCTTAAGATTCTCTCTCTCCCTCTGCCCCTCACCTCTGCCAGAGCTTGAGCTCTCTGTCCCTCCCCCTCCAAAAAAATGTGTATAGGTTTAGAGTCAGGCAGACAGATCTACCCCAGGCTTGCCTCTGCCATTTGCCAGCTGTAAAGCCTTAGGCTGTCATTCATCACTCACTACTCTGCTTCCTTATCTGTAGAGGGAGGATAATAATATTCTGAGATAAAATAAGTCACAGACCCGGGAAGTGAAGTGGCTTTCTCCAAGCTGCCCAATTAGTTTAACCTTCAGAGCCCAGGTTAGAAAGCAAGTAGGGGTCCTGTTTCCTGCACATTTAGAACATAAGCAATTAACGAAGACCTCATCACTGAAGGAAGCTGTCATAAGATAACACAACTGCCTTTCATGACCTGGCCCTTCTCAGCCCTAGAATGGCCAGTATATCATTTATAATAGAGCACCATGACCTAGGAATAAAGTCTAATGGCAGTTGTATAAGATTTCCACCTTGAAAACTAGAAGACAAGACTGAGAAGAAAACAAAGGAGATCTAATGTAGGGAGAAGCCGTTTTCCTTGTATCAATATCATTTCTTCCATAATTGATCTATAGATTCAGGGCAATCCCTATCATAACCCCAGCAGACTTTTTTTGGTAGACATTGGCAAGTGGATTCTAAATTTGATATAAGAAATTAAAAGACCTAAAGTCACAATCTTGAAGGAAAAAAAAAGTTTTGGTGAACTTGAATTCTGTACTGCGTATCTCTCCCCTGAAGGACACAGAGGAATTTAGCATTTATAACAAATAATGCCTTGCCCCTCGGCATAAGAGACGGGCAAGTGTCTTTGAGTCCTCGAAATCAGTGACCTATCTTTGAAAGCCAGTTCCTCCTCACTGAATGACATATAACATGGAAAAATCAACTCCAGAGCCTGATACTGGGCTTCGGGGAAGTTCATTTCCCCCTTCCTTTTTTATTTCTCTTTCCTTGAATATAGTAACATTAAAGGTAGAATTAAACAGCTTCCAGCCAAATGGAGAAGCATTATTCTGTCTTTGAGAATAATGTCCAGCCAAATGTCTTCGACATTGGTTTTGAAAGTCTAAATGATTTGAAAAATCAAAAACCACAAATTTGTATTTCAAAAACCAAACCAAGGTGAAACGGGTGGAGAAATGTAATCTTTGGCCTGACAACCTCTTATCAAGAGTTAAGATCAAGTAGTCCTGCTGCTTCCTACTTATTGTTTCATGAGGAAGGAAAATGATAATATTTCTTATGGGCTAAGATATGAGGGAAAACTAGCCTTTGGGCAATGTCTGCAGTGAAGGGAAGCAAGGAAAGGAAGAAGCCCTGTTCCACAGGACCACCAACGTTAAGGGGGCTCATGTGGTGGGAGCTATGGCCCCTCCAGGCCAGGGCCCGCTCCCCGCTGCAGAGAGTGGTCAACAGGAGCCTCCAGCTGTCAGCTCCACTCAGGAACCTCAGCTGCAGAGAATCGCTTTACCTGGGCAGCCTTGTACGTGGCCACTGAATGGCAGGAAGGGGTTGTAAGAAAGGCCCCACCATTTAGCAGGATATGTGACAACGCTGCCTGACATTTCTCTTCCAAGAACGCCCCCTGGCTTGGCCAAGGCTTTGCCAAGCTTCCACTGCAGGCCAGTTTCTCCCACTGCTCAAGCCTTCTTCTGTCCACAAGCGCTACTCCTTATAAATATCCCACACCACACACAATGCCTCAGCATCTCCTTCAGAGAATCAAGCCTATAACTAAAAGCATCACACCTTCCTCAGAAGTGCGTGCTGACCCTTTGCCCAGTTTCTGTCGGAGAGTTCACACAGAGCTACATAGGAGGGTTGCTCTAGAGTTAGATTTCACTCTAACTGGTACCTCAGCTTTGCCTTCCAACCTTGTCTCCCAACACACCTCCCATGAGCCTCCCACTCAAGCAGCGTGTGTTTGCTCACTTCCCAACTTTAAAACCCAGTCCTCTGCTACCTTAGAGAATGCCCTCCCGGGCCCATCCTGCCCAACCTTGACTAACACAGGCTGAGCCATGAGTCACAGCACTTATTGGTGTTGACTCTGGCAGGGATGAATTTCTTTGCTATCAAGTGCTATAAATTTTGCAAACACAGAGTTAAAGCACAGCCAAGCCCTAGACCAGCTAAGCCTGGGATATTGTGCTTCAGAACAAGGAGGCAGTGCCAGGCCGCTCTGGGCCTGTAACCTGAGGAGGTCTGATCTACCTATCACACCTTCCTGCTTTTGACTCATATTTATGGAGCACTGTCCTAGCACTGGGGACATACCACTGAATAAAACAATCATGTTCCCTATCCTCAGAGATTACTGTCTAGGGTGAGAAATAAAAATCCAACAAGCCAAGGGGCACCTGGGTGGTGCAGTTGGTTAAACGTCCGAGTCTTGGTTTCGGCTCAGGTCTTGATCTCAGGGTTGTGGGATTGAGCCCTGCGTCAGGCACCACGCTCCATGTGGAGTCCACTTGAGATTCTCTCCCACTCTCCCTCTGCCCCTCCCTCTCCTAAAATAAATAAATAAATCTCCTTTTATTTTTTAAATTTTTTTGTATATATATTTTTATTGGAGTTCGATATGCCAACATATAGCATAACACCTAGTGCTCATCCCATCAAGTGCCCCCCTCAGTGCCCATCACCCAGTCTCCCCTACCCCCTGCCCAGCTCCCTTTCCACCACCCCTTGTTAATAAATCTCCTTTTAAAAAGTCCAGACAACCAGCAAGTGAACATAATTGCCTGTACAGGATACTAACAGGAAGCAGTGATAGAAAACAAAGGTGAAAAGTGGGAATCTACTTAGATGGTAGGGTCAGGAAAGGCCTCTCCAGAAAAAGACACTTAAGTTGGGACTGAAAAATAAGAAAGCATGATCCAAAAAAAAAAGGAAGCATGATCCATAGAGAGTCAGGGAGACAGCCTTCCAGGCAGAGAGATGATACCCACGCATCCCTCGTTTATTGATCAATTCCAAGATGAGGAGCAATATGTAGGAGGGAAGAAAATCATCTTTTAATCACACAAGAGATGAAGTGTCATATTGACTTACGAAAAAAAGCTTTATAAGTTTCGTTTGTTTCAACCTACAACTGATTTTCTGGGTTGGGTTTGTGTGGTTTTGTAATCACTTGTAGTGTCCTGAGCTAAATATATGGCTTCGTGGCTCTGCTGTTGTACATTTGATACCCTCTGCCCAGAATTTATTTCTCCACTTTCCACTCTTAGAGCCTTTCCCTGCTTCAAGGTTTTCTTAAAGCATCTTTTATTTTAATAGCATTTCTAAAAAATGAGATTAGCCTCACATGACATAAAATTCACTATTTTAAAGTATTTGTTTTGTGGGGTTTAGTATATTCGCTATATTTTGCATATTCTAAACATCACCATGATCTAATTCTAGAACATTTTCACTACTCGAAAAAGAACACTAGTACCTATTCCCAGTGAGTCTCAGTTCTCCTCCACCCTCACCCCCCCCGGGTGACCACTCATCTACCTTCTCTCTCCATGGATTTGCCTATTCTGGACATTCATAGAATTACAATCATACAATCTGTGGCTTTTTGTGTCTGGCTTCTTTTACTTAGTATAATGTTTTCAAGGTTCATGTTTATTGCAGCATGGACCCATACTTTACTTTTCTTTATGGCTAAATAATATTCTAGTGTGTATATATACAAATTTTGCTTATCTATTCATCAGCTGATAGACATTTGGATTGTTTCTACTTCTTGACTATTGTGAATAATGCTGCTTTGAACACTGTATACAAGCGAACATCTGTTAATACCTGTCTTCATTTTCTCAGGTATATATTTAGGAATGGAATTGCTAAATATATATTATTATTAGGTCGTATGGTAATTCTATATTTAAAATTTTGAGGAGCTGCTAAGATGTTTTTCACAGAAGCTGCATCATTTTAAATCCCCATAGCAGTGTATGAGTATTTCAATTTCTCCACATCCTTGCCAATACTTGCTAATGCCTTTTTAAAAAAAATATTACAGACATCCTTGTGGGTGGGGAGAAATATCATGGTTTTGCATTTCCATAGTGTGAGAAAGAAGTACACATGCATTCTTTTGCATGTAGATCCTCAGTTGTTCATAACCACTTGTTAAAAAAAAAAAAAAAAAGACTGTTCTTTCTCCCATTGAATGTCCTTGTCAATCTTGTCAAAAGCAGTTGACCATAAATGTATGGGGTTACTTCAGAACTCTCAGTTCTCTTCCATTGGTCCATATTTCTATCTGCACACCAGTGCCACATTTTCTTGATTACTGTAGACTTGTCAGTTTGAAATTGGGAGATATGAGTCCTTCAACTGTGGTGTTCTTTTTCAAATTCTTTTGACTATTCTGTGTCCCTTGCAGCTGGAAATTTCAGAGGGATTGCATCAAACCTATAGATCAGTTTCAGTAGTATTGCCCTAACAATAATAGTAAATCCTCCAATACATAAACACGGGCTATCTTTTCATTTATTTAGATCTTTAATTTCTTTTAACAATGTTTTATAGTTTTAAGTATATGAGCTTTATAGTTCTTTGGTTAGATTTTTTCTTAAGTGTTTTTCTTCTGATGTTATTATAAATGGAATTGTTTTCTTGATTTTCAGAGGAGGCATTTTCTCTTATGTGAAACTTTCCCTGACCTTCACTTCCCCCAAGTGAAGTCTGATAAGTCTTCACTCAATGTTCTCCCTCCGCCAGGCAGATATCTCTATTATTAATACTCACCACAACATACCAAAAGGCCCAAATCTGTATAATGTTAATTTCTCCTACTTGTGGACAGAGACTGTGTTCTATTTATCTTTTTTTTTTTTTGTCCCTAAGACTTACTTCGAGACACTCACAAAGTAGGGGCCCTGTAAATGTTTATGGAATAGATAAAGAAAGAAATAATTGCCACCACTGAGGGTTTTCAATAAGACTGAGAATATCAGTTAGGAATGCCAGGGAGAGAGAGGGGTAGGGAATGAGGCTGGAGAGACAGGTGGAATGGAGACTAGAGCTGGTATTTCCCTCTCCATATGAAGGGGAGTAGTAGCACCATAAGGATGATTACACTGATGTTGAAAGAAGATCGATAAGTGATTTGGGCTGGGGAGATGTAGGTCTAGAGAGTTTCTGCCAGGAACTTGCTGCAGTATAGTTGTGAGGAAGTGAGTCTAGTACGATAAATATATGAGGAAATGGAAAAGAAGGAAAAGATGTGAGAGGTGTTAGGACTTCAGAATTCTTGGGACTTAGTGGCTAGTTAAACTTGAAGAACAGGAGGAAATCCATGAATATTATGTGAAATTATGAACTTAAAGTCCCTGCCAAATAAATGTTCAACATGTTAGTTCTCCTCTTCTTCCTCTTTTTCAGTATATGGCATGCTTTCCGCACATAAACTTCAGGTAAATGGAGCCAAGCCAAATAGACTCTTATCTTGAAATAGGGGACCAGAGATCTGGGATGAGAGAGAATGTAAGCAGACTCATTTCCTGAGTGTCAAGGGCACCTTTTTTTCTAAATCCTATCAGCAAAAAAGCACTGAGTAGTGCTCCCACTGAAGTGAAATATGTTTTGTACAACATAGTTTGCATTTTTGACCAACGTCTAATATATTCTACAAGGCCAACATTTTTTAAGGCCAATATTTTTTAATCTATTTGAAATTTTTAAGCTCACTAGACCACAAGGGTGAAAATAAGACCACAAAGTTATTAGTGATTAAAAACAAACAAATATTTGAGTTCTGACTGTTCAGCAATATTGGGGATTGAGAAAAGCATTAGGCAAGGTCTCTTCACTTAGAGAACTAACAATCTAGTTGGAAGGGGAGATATGTGTAATTCCAAAGAATCATAGGGTGACTCAGCACTGAACTTTGTGGTTCAGACTTTGAGTATTCTAGAAATCCTGACAAGAGGATGATCTTCAGAGGCTTTATGCCTAGAGTGAGAGTGGGCTCTGACACCGTAGATGGTGAAATTTCTAAGACTAAGAGTATCCCAGGCAAGAGCCATGTGAGCAGACTATGTACCTAGAAATCGGTTTTGACATTCAACTGGGTGAGAACATTTAAAACTTCTTAGTCAGAGGGAGTCATTGTGTTGAGGCATTAGGGGGAAATAAGGAGAAATAATAGAGGGTACAAGCAAATTACATGGACTTCGCTTTTCTCTTTGTTCCCAAATCCAAAATTTGATGGGGAGAGATGAGAAAGCCTGGAAGCAATAAATGCTGATATGCACACATTGAAGGAAAGCCTAGATACAATCACTCTCAGAATTCATTGGGAATTGGGAATTATATATAGAATCAAGAAGTTGGACAGGATTTTTGAATGGTTGGACTCCAGCTCTCTGGGCTGAGTCAGGATAAGTCTAGGATAATCATCCTAGACTAATTTAAAACTATATTTTAAAGTTTCCAGATACAGAGTCTGTAATCTCCTTGATAACTTTTCAATTCCAAAGCAACCTTCACATCAGTGCACTGAAATATCTCCATTGTGACTTAAGTCCCATTCATTTGTTCTGTCCTAGTGGATATCAGGAACAGATGCTCACCACTAATTTCACTAGCTACTCAAGACTAGGCTACTGCCATTCAGATGCCTCTTTCAAACATTAAATGACCCTCTTCTGTGCTTAGTTAGAAAATTGCTTCTGCTTCAGGTTGTTTAAAGATTCTCAATACAGTTCATAATAAATAAATTTAGATGGCTTATTTCCCTCTACTTTTCCCTATTATCAACTTCATCTCCCAACCAGATCCTAAAACTACAGTTTCTCTCAATAGCTAACATTTAATCTTAGAAATGTCCATTTCCATTTGGTCCAGGTATATAACCATCTGGAAGGAGCCAGAGTTTAAGAATCAAACAGGCTTAGATTCCCAACCTGATCTCTCTATGACTCAGGTTTCCTTATCTGCAAAAGGATAATAACAGTACTAACCTTGCTAGGTTTGCTGTGTAGAAATTATGAAAAATACTGCCCCCTGAGATTGGTGCAAAGTAAGCACTCTATCATAGTTATTACTCACTGTTTTAAGTCTCACCCTATCATAAGTAAGCTCTGTGACTTAACTTCTCTGAGCCTGTTCCCTCATCTGATCATGAGTATAAGACCCGTCTTACAGGTTGGTGTAAAAATGAATAAAACATAGTGGCACTCAATTAATGGCATTATTAATAACAGGAAAAATCAGGTACTCACAAAAGCTTGTCCAGTCTTACCTTGTACTGAAGGAAATGATCCTGAATTTCAGCTTAAAAACCTATTTAAAGACAGACATTTCCCATTTTTCTCTAAAGTTTTCTTTAATTTCTCAATATGCCCAGCAGAGTTTGTTTGGCAAGAATTAAAAAACAGAATTCTTCAGATATCTTTAGATTATTGCCGCTGAACCTCAAACTAATATTAAGATATTTTGTTAGATTTTGGGATGAAGGAAATGAAAACAGAATTATGAAAAGAGATAGATAATGAAGAGAAATGTTGAATGAATGAAAGACTGGATAGCATTTGGAAATGTTTTCAAATGTGAATTTACAAAGAAGGGTTTTATGTACAACCTTGAGTCAGTGGTGGTTGTGACCAGGAGGTAGAAGAAGTCAATATGGCTGCTGGCCTCCCCCTCAGATATTTGTGCAAGTGTGAGAGACAACAAATTCTCCACTCTGAAGCAGCCATGCCCAACAACAGGTTACTCTTGGAAGGCTCAGCTTCAGCTGCATCTCGGGAGGGGCCGGTACAGGAATAGATCAGAATCCTCCTCTGGGGTTTACTATCAGTTGCCTGCCTCTGTGTGCAAGGCTGGAACTATGAATATAAAATTGTGTTGTAGGCTCAGATCAGGGGCAGCACTAGGACAGGAAATAGCAACTCTGAGGGCAGCAGGCACATTCTCCCTCCTGAGCCTCAAAGGACATCTGCTTTTTGGTAGGTAGAAGAATTTGACTTCAAGTTCATGAATATGCTAGAATTTTTTAACATGACATATATGGAATACACTTATTTCGTTTTCCTTTTCAATGTTGAAAGCCTGCTCAAATCCCAACAAAAAGAATCACGAGAGGGGTGCCTGGGTGGCTCAGTCAGTTAGCAGCTGATTCTTGATTTCAGCTCAGGTCATGATCTCAGGGTCTGAGGACTGAGCTCTGCAATGGCTCCATGCCCAGTGGGGAATGGAGAATCTTAAGATTCTCTGTCCCTCTCCCCCTGCCCTTACTCCCACCCAACTCATGCACGAGCTCTCTCTCTCTCTCTCTCAAAAATTGATAGATAAATAAATATAATAATCATGAGGAATGTTTTAAATAGTAAGAAAAGTTTAGTTTCATGTTATACTAAAAAAAAGTTCAGTGTGAAATCATTTCTACCTAAAATCTTAAACTTCAAGAAATTTAGATTTTTAAAAATTATTTCATCAAAACCTGTGTTGAAAACGACCACCAAAATTGAGGATGAGTAAAGATCATCTCTTGACTGATGAGGAATATTTTAAATTATTTATTTTTTAAATATGCCATTTGTTTACATATTAAAGATTCAAGAAAGGTGAAAAAAATACAACAAAAACTCTTCCTTTCATCCTGTCCTCCAGCTACCTGTTCCTCCTCTAAAAGACAACTGATGTGAGTGGTTTCCCGTGCATTTTCCATAGGTATTTAATATACAGTCAAACATATACATTTCTTTCTTGTCCCTGTTAGCTGAATATCACTTTTTCGTATTGCTCTGTACTTGGTTTTTATTGAATATACCATGTATTACATAGTAATACAGAAAGAGCATCCTCATTCTTTTCTATAATTGTATGTAGCAAAATTTATCTGGTGAATGCCCTATTGATAGAAATTTAGGTTGTTTCCAAAATATTCTGACTAAAAGCAATACTTCAATTAAAAACAATGGCCTTGCTCATAGACCACTTTGTATATGTGCAAATATGTCTGTTATACATATTTCTAGATGTTTTTACTGTGTTGAAAGGTAGGCACATTTGCAATTTTGATAGATATTGATGATTATGTGATTGTCTGTTTCTCCACCTTCTCATCAATTACAATTTATATCATACAATTCAGAACCTTTACCAGTTCTGAGAGGCAGAAAATAATAATGAAGCGTAATTTTAATTTTCACTTCTCATAAGTGCAAATGAGCCATCTTTTCATTTGTTAGGAATTACTCATACTATTTTTTTATAAACTTTCAGCTAGGGAGAATCAAAATATGAAATCACAAAAAACCAAAATTATATCACAGTTTAACAAAGTAAATAAATGCCCCTTCTCTCACCAGTATAAAGATGAGCATCTTTCTTCATGCAAACGATGCACTTTTGCAGAAGTGAACGAAGTAATCTTCAAAAGAAGTTGAATGCTTGGCCAGGATGTCTTAGATCAGCCCAACATCAGTTGTAGTAAGACTAAGGGAGATTTCTTACTATGTTTACTGTGTGTCAAGTACAAGCCTAAATATTATACACTTTTTTTTTTAAAGAGTTCAGCTTTTTTTTTTTTTTAAGATTTATTTATTTATTCATGACAGACACAGAGAGAGGCAGAGACACAGGCAGAGAGAGAAGCAGCTCCAAGTCCCCAACGTGGGGCTTGATCCCCGGTCTCCAGGATCATACCCCGGGCCAAAGGTGACGCCAAATCGCTGGACCACCAGGACTGCCCACATTTCTTTTCTCAGTTAATCATTTAAGGTAAGTTTCATTTCACAAGGGAGAAACTGAGGCACAGGGAGACCAGATAGCTTGCCTAAGTCAACTCACTTGGTACATTTACATGGCTACTCAGGAATTTTTTGAACTCCATAGTGTCGTATATAACTACAGATTTGTATTACCCTTCTGGAATGTGGCTTTCCAGCATTCCAGTATTCCATTTTAAATAGTCCCAGTCAATGAGTAAATGAATTCAGCTTCTTGGGACACATTTTGCAAATAACTTGCCTGGGTGAACTGATATCAGATCAGTAACCAGAGGAATTTTAGAACCATAAAGTAACATTAAGTAGATGAAGATGGGCCCGGCTTTATGAACCTTTGAGAGTTAGGGCAAAGGTATCTCTCTAGAATAACTTTAAAAATAAACCTAATAGGGCTGCCTTACTGGCTTAGTCAATAGAGTATAAGACTCTTAATCTCTGGGATGTGAGCTCAAGCCCCATGTTAAAGTATAGAGATTACTTTAAAAAATAAAATCTTTTTAAAGATTTTAAATAAACCCAGTAAAAGAAAAAGAGCTATTTTCTCATTTTACAAAAAATTTATTAGTAACTAGTTGACATTCTTTTTGATAAAATAATATACTTTGCCACGTAAATAAATGTTGCTATTTTAGCAAAGTATTATAATGTAAGAAATACATAATATTCTGTTCATTTAAGTAAATTTAAGGGTTTAAAGATTGGCCTTATATACTGGGTTCACAGTGTGAGGAGAAATGTGGCTTGGCTTTGGAGAAAAATGGCTGAACCCCTGGGCCACTACTATCTTTTGTAAAGCCTTAATGCGAATTTTGGAAAAGCTTCCTCTCTGGGAGAACCAGCTGGAAAAATCCATTTTCTCTGATTGGATGAAGTCTCAGGCAGGGCGAAGGGCTTGGCAAAGGAGAGGTAGGGCTCTTCATCTGCATGTTTTTATGCACTATACAAAATGCACAGCTGTATGCAGTGGCCTTATTATCGACTTCTTCTCTTTCTTTGGAAAAGCCTTTGACACCCTTCAGAAGATCCTTGAGATCTCCCTAAATACGTGGGTATTTTGTGCCAAAGTGTACCAGGTTGAGGTTATGTAAGGCAGCTTAGGTTTCCTCCTTCCTTTATCTTGTGATCAGTGAGCTCAAACCACTCTCTTCTGGTATACCCAAAAAGAACATAATCAGGACACTTAATCTGCCAACAGGAATCTATTCATGTCATTATCAACAACACTTAGGAGACTTTCACCTTCCGTGGGTCTCTTGTGCTCATCATGGGCCTCAATATTTTATATGAGCTCCATCTAATTCCAAGAGTTTCTTTCCCCATAAAGCATACATAAGTTGCAGACAAATCTTTTACCACTGCAACATTTTTAAATCCCTTCTCCTTTTCATCTCTGTCTTTCTACTATAGCAGCTACAGGAATTATTATTACCATAAAGTAACAGCCTTCCACTGGACACACTGGGTCTGGGAGGTGCCTCATGTCTTCTTGGGAGCTTTTTCATCTTTTGGTTTCCAATCCACATCTTGGCTCTTGGTCCTGCTTCATGTCCAGTGTCAATAAGTCAATACTAACATTATATAACTCCTATTTCTGGACTTATTCATCCTATTCATTCAGTAAAGGCAAACATAACTCTGAGTCAATGAGGGTGTAAGAAAAGTGAAGGATTGACCATGAAGCTTCTGAACCCACAGTTGTGATCAAAGTAGTTAAGCGCTAGAATCTATCCCAGAATTATAGAAGCCACAGTGACCTCTATTTACTCTACGTATTAGATACTTAAAATCTCAACCAAACATTCATCCATTTTTTTAAGGATATATGAAACCACATTTAAGAAAAAGTTAACTTTTCTTGGAGTTTCCTCTGTAGTCCCCCTTTTTGGGTTAGTGGATTGTCTTCATCTGTGAGCAAGCACATACCAGGAGCCAAAATTCTTACAGAAGTATGCTCTCTTTGCTGTCTAATATTTGGATATCAACAGCTCAGGGATCCTTTTTTATCAATAAAGCAGAATAGTTGCCCTTACAGCATTCTGTAGACAGATAAAGTCTTGATGTGATTGCTATTCAGGCCATATTAATAGATCTGAGATTAGCTTGACACCTAGACAACTTAAAGGATGTAAGTTTTATTTAATATGAAGTTATATCACCAGACAGAAATTATTAGAAATATTTTAGCTGCACTGAAATATACTAGAATTATTTTCTGCTCTAAATCTTCTGTATAGTCACTATTAACTACATTGCTCATTTGATGCTTAAAAAGATATACAGAGATAGACTTTTATGGGGAGAACTATAGGTAGGGAGATAAATATATATAGATAACTGTATTGATGTCTATACACACATATCCATAAAGAAAAAGGAGGAAAGAAGAACCCAAAAGTTAGCCATGGTTAATACAGAATAATGGAAGATTTCTTAAATTTTACTCTATTTTCCAAATATTCAACAATAAAACTACAGTTTTCATAATGAAAAATAATGGTTAAAAAGAATTAGGTAACTTTGGAAAACAGCATTTTGATTAGAGACTGTAAGAATAAAGACAAAGGGAACTTCACATAAACATTGTCCTGTTGATAAAGTTGTTTTTTGTGGTAGTAAAGATTAAGAATTCTGAAACTACTGTATGAATAAGCTAGAACTGAACAAACAAATAAATAATAGCAGATGATAGGATCCAGTTTTCTTACTTGTGGAGTGGAAAATTGCAGATAAGCAAGGGAAAAGTCTAGAATGAAACTTGTGGTATGGATTCGAGTTGGAGACCTCACATGAGCTCATGTTAAGCTTAATATACAGATGGATGGATACAGGAATAATTATAGATATGTGTGTAAACATGGGCTCATATATACATATATTTCCCAGCTCTAGCCTTGAGCTCTGTCCTAGAAGCAAAGATACCCCAGTAGCAATAATCAAAGCTAGCCCTCAGATCTTAGTTTCTAATACCATTTTCCAATAGAAGGAATCAGCATGTAAATAAATGGTTAATTCTACTGCTGGGGCAGAGTATACACAAGTTGAGCCTAGAGCATTCTGTAGTGCCAGAAAGTAAGGGAGTGTCCAAAAACAAAATGCTGGAAGCATGTCAAAGGGAAACAGGAGCTGACCTCCCCCTCCCAATGGCCAAAGCTGGAAAAATCAGAGCAACAAAATAAATAATGCAGTATTAGGTTATAACATATGGTATAAAATGAAAATATGTAATGCCATACTGACATAAACATATGACTGAATAAGTAAATAAGAGAGAAAAGACACATAGCCCATACAAAACAACTCCAACTAATTTTTGTAGATAGTCTCTCCTCAAGGGGGTAAGAGTTTAACTCTTCACCCCCTTTGAGTGTGGTCTACATCTGGTGGCTTGCTCCCAAATCATATGGAAAAGTGTAAAAAGGTAACTTCACAGTGGAGGAAATCAGCACAGAAATGACCAGATGAACAAGATTAACATCCTCAGTGATGAATCATGTTGATAGTATATATCCTTGATATGATGTTCTAAGAATGACCCTTCACCTCTATGGTCCTTCGTCCCCCAAATCCATAACCCCGAGACTAGAAAAACATCACCAGACAAACCCAAAATGAGGGAGATTCTATAAACATCTGAGCAGTATTCCTTAAAAGCATCAAGGTCGTCAGAAATAAGAAAAGTCTAAGAAGCTGTCACAGTACAAAGGAGCCTAATGAGACATGATGACCGCATGCAATGTGGTATCCTGGATGGGATCCTGGAACAGAAAAAGGACATCAAAGAAGAAGAATTAAATTGAAATAAGAGTAAAGTATGGAGTTTAGTTAATAGTGACACATCAGTGTTGGTCCATTAGGTGTGACAGATGTACCATGGTAATAATATATATATATTATATATATAATATAATATATATATTATATATAATATAATACATATATTATATATTATATATAATATAATATAATATATAATATATATTATTAATATAATATAATATAATATAATATAATATAATATAATAAATAATATAATATATTATATATATATATTATGTTAACAATAGGGGAAACTAGAGGAGACTAATAAGAACCTTCTATACTATCTTTGCAACTTTTGTATACATTTGAAACTGTTCTAAAATTCCAAGGTTATTTTTAAAAAAGAATTAGGAGTGTATTTTTACATAAATACACAGTTCAATCAGAATTCCTATAGAGAAGTAAAGGACAGAGCCAAGTAAACGCCTAGGTGAATATCACTTCCATTTCCTGGAGGCCATCACATTTTGGCAACACAGCATAGTGGGAAAAGCATTCAAGGGAAAAGCATTCAAGCTTTAGATCCACACAGCTGGGTTCAAGTCCCAGCTCTGCCACTTACTGACTATATAACCTTGAGCAAGTTATTTGATCACCCTGAAACTCAGTTCTCTCATCTGTTACCTGCGCATAATAAAATTGAATATGCATTTCATAGGGCTATTCTGAAGACTGATTTAAAGCACTTGTCATAGTGCCTCCTGTATGATAAGTGTGCTGGTTACAATTATTATATTGCATATGTATTTTAATTTTTTAATTTTAATTTCTTTTGGAGACAGAGACAGAAGAGGGGGGGGGGAGGTGGAGGGAGAGAGAGAATCTTGAGCAGACTCCATACACAGCATCAAGCCCCACATAGGGCTTGATCTTGTGACCCTGAGTTGAAATCAAGAGTCAGATGTTTAACTAACTGAGCCACCCAGGTGCCACTATTATATTGCACTTAAATGCAATTATCATATTGTATTTATTATTGCTATTAATTTAAAAATTTTAAACTCCAGGCTCCTGGCTGGTTCAGTTGGTAGAGCATGTGACTCTTGAACTCCAAGTTGTGAGTTCAGGCCCCATGTTGAGTATAGAGATTACTTTAAAAAAAATTTTTTTTTTAAATTTTAAACCCCAGAGTATCCACTGGACAGAGGCAAACCATTTTTGGCTGGACCTTACTCCTAACCAGTTGATGAATTCTTAGATCTGTTCCCATTCAGCATTCCAGATGTTCACCAGACCATAGTGTGATCCCCACGTGAGCAGTACTCTAGGAAAGCCCTGATCCAGACCCATATCTCTGAGTGGGAAGCCAGAATTTGCCTTGATTTGCTCCTTTCCAAGAATGGGTGCCTTCCCCATCTTCTTAGGAAATAGGAACATGATTGAAATATTTGTTTCATGTGTGTTTGTGCTGAGAGAAAGGCTGATTGTTGTAACAATTCCATCTTTTGCTAGGGAGTGGAGAAAACAAGTTTGGGATGATGTATTCATGGTAATAAATACACCAGACCCATCATCCTATAGCTGTCCTCATCCTAGGATAGTGACAAGTTCTTGATGGCCCCTCAGACCTGGATGCAACACAAGAAACTGAGTCATACAGTTTAATATTTTGCCTGGCAAAGTATCTCTGAAAATCGAGTTATACCACAAACTCTGGCTGGTTTTTCTTTTACTTCCACTCAACCTCCCCCACACAAATACCACTTTATTGAGTTAATTGTCTACACTGAAGTCTTAGGAGCCCAATTTTCTGCACAGCATACCATTCACTTCAAATTCTTAACACAGCCAGATCAATCCTTTTAATATGTTGTTTCAGTCTGGAATTTACTGAGACTAAGTGGCTCATGGGAATCAACTTTTACTTAAAAAGAGTTAGTACATTCTTGTGATATAGAAGATTTTCAAATGATCTTATCCTTTCTCTATATCCCAATCCAATCCTCCCACTCAAAGTAGTCATCTAAATTTTCCTTGCCCTCATTTCTTCTCTCAGTATGTCTTTCACCCATTAATAACTGTCTCTGGTAGCATATCCTGAAGGTATTTAGACTCGGCTGATACGCTGAGCAAGCCATATTTCTTCACGGTAGAGAAAAAAGAAACCACAATTGGTCATCAACATGACTCACCCAGGCTTCTACCACCACGCCCAAACTGCACAATAGGACGTACTTGGGTTAGATTTAACCAAGCAATCAAAGCCATCATGCAGAGCAAGATTTTGAGGGGATCTTGGGGGATTTTGACCCCCTAGATCCACATATACCTAACGTCATCTCCCATTGGTCATCTTTCGTGATCTACTTGTTGCAGGTCATGTTACATAGTTAATGGTGTGGGGTTGAGTTTTATTTTCCATTTTCCTCTATGTTTCTGCTATTTCAGGCTCAGATTGGCACACGAGCACAATGTGCTCTTTCTGAGAGGCTCTTCAGTGGTCTGTGAGCTTATCATATGTCCAGATTTCCTTTCCTTTTGTTGAGAAAAAGGTATCTCTTTGGTTATAATACTCAAAGTCATTCTGGCACTTGCATGCTCTTGATTTTTTAAAACCCAGTATGTGAGAGATCCACTAATTTCTGGAAAGGGGAGAGTTGAGAGCACATACAGAAGACCATCTGGAATGTTGTCCCAGCCCATTCCCATCCTTCCTCCTCCAGGGGCCAGTAGGGCTCCATTACTTGGCCCGTTCCTGCCATCCCACAGTTGACTGAACCAAGGGTAGATCTGGCCTGAACTGACCCAAACAGGGTTGCCTTCCTCATTGGAGACTGGGGACCAGACAAAGACATCAAGAGGGAGACAGAGAAAGACTTTCTAAGTGGCATAAATGTGACATGGAGCATGTAGACCTAAAATGCACTGTGGGAATTCACTGTGCAGCTAGCCAGTTTGCAGAGAAAGAGAGATGGGGCAGGCCCACAAGGGACGCAGAAAGGCGAGGCGGACACGGAGGAGGCCAGCTTGCTTACAGCCCTCTAGCAACGAGTTGCCATCTCGTGAGGTCCAGCTGCATTCAGCTCTAGCTATGGGAGGCCCCTTATATCCTTGGAGCTGACCCTTCTTTTTGTTTTACCTAGAGCAGTGGCTTTTTCTCTTGTTTAGCAACAAAAGAGTCTTGACAAATTTATAGCATAAATAGAAAACCCCTCTTCTCACTACTGCACATCACTTGTGCCCATTCTCCTCATGGGGAAAGGCATCCCCATTTGGCTGTGGGCTACCATTCAAACTCTTTCCTCCCTGTTCGGTGTTCAGAGCAGAGGAAGAAAAGTCATCCTGAACCTTCCCTTCATCTGCCTACCTTGTCCTAGCCTTACCCACCTTTCTCCAGGGGAAGCCAGCTGTTTCCCCGAGGGAGGTCTTCTCACTGGGGCATGCGTGAACCATGCTCTCTACCCTTCCCTGCAGTTTTCTACATTGTTGTTCTTTCTGGAAAGTCTCATCCCCTTGCTATCTAAATCCTGCACACTCTCCTGGACAGAGCCCCACCTACTGTGAGACCTGGCCAATCACTTCCCCACATTTTTCTCTTCCTTTTCTGATCTCCCTGAAATATTTCTGATACATATTTACTGTCCTTGAAAAATGCTTAAGATCTTATGTGGAAAATGTGTTTACAAAATAGCAGGTACACTACAGAGCTGTCAATAAAGCTATATAGCAATAAATCAACTGTGTGTTGGGATTGGGGGTAATTTTATCCCAGTTTTATTTTCCCGATTTATGTTTTAATTATTTTTACAACAAACGCAAAATGTATAATAAAATAATATTAGGGAAGGTCTAAGATTCTTGATGTAGCTTTTAAGGATTTCCATAAAGGAGTCTTCTTGAACTGTTTTCTTCTCATTTATTCAGGTTAGCCTCTCTTTTCCAATATGTTGCCATATACTTGAAGATTCAGGTCACGCTTCTTATTTTTTCCTACTCTTCATCTTTCTTGTACCTTAATTCTGACATAACAATAAGTTATTCATTTATTAACCTATTCTTGATAACACCTGAATAAAGTCATAGAAGAGCTTATACTATGCATAACTGTGCACTCTTGAAAGATAAAATATTCAGCCTTTCATTGTGACCAACACTTCTGGCTCCAGCTTTTTCTCTGAAATACTTCAAGTATTACATCCTTTTTTTTAAAGATTTTATTTATTTATTTATTAGAGAGAGAGATAGAGAGGGCATGAGCAGGGGGTAAGGTCAGAAGGAGAGGGAAAAGCAGCCACCCTGCTGAGCAGGGAGCCTGATTTCAGGCTCCATCCCAGGACCCCAGGACCATGACCTGAGGAGAAGATAGACACTCAACCAACTGAGCTACCTACATGCCCCCAGGTATCACATCTTCTATTTTCCATTTCATCATTTTAATATAAGCAAAATGATGACATGTCCAAAATAATACTGCTCAGTGTCAATCTTTTCTTTTTTTAGATTTTATTTATTTATTCATGAGAGACACAGAGAGAGAGAGAGGCAGAGACACAGGCAGAGGGAGAAGCAGGCTCCCTGCAGGGAGCCTGACGTATGACTCTGAGACTCGGATCTGGATCCGGGACTCCGGGATCACACCCTGGGCTGAAGGCGGTGCTAAACCACTGAGCCACCCAGGCTGCCCCTCAAGTGTGAATCTTAAGCAAATGGTAAATAATTCATTCCTTCAGTGATTTTGGCCAAATGCTATAAGTGAGCAGGCTCTATGACACAGGGCATTTAAGTGGAGGCTTCAGAGAGGTGCCACGTAAACATGTATTTTCCTCCTTGTCACCATGGGCTGATTGTATCTGAAGCTAGATTTATAATTAGGTACTATGGATTACTCAGTTCAGTCTTCTGCTTTATGTCTCTCCCCCAGGGTTTTAACTGAGCATTATTTAATGCTTCAGCTAAAATGATATTAAGTCAATTATCTTTGCTTAAAAATATCTCTGTGACCCACTTGCTTTGATTATGAAACAAAACAAAGGGAGACATTACAACCAGAAATGGAAGAGACCTCCAGGCTGTCTAGATCTTGCTTGACCCAAATCGTGTGTCTTCTTAGGACCATCCCTGACAGCAGTACCTGTCCTCTGTTCAGGTAACTATGGCAGGTAGGATTCTTTACTGCTGAGGCACATGGGCTTTAGACTCAGTTAAATATAGGTCTGAATCACAGCTCTGATACCTAGCTGTGAGCTCTCAGGCAATTAACTGAATCTCTCTGAGACTCAGTATCTTTATCTGTAAAACGAGCCTACTAATCCATACCTTGCAGGGCTATTATTTTTAAAAATGTGTTGCAATGACCTTCTGATCTACACACAGATTAAACCCGAGTCTTAATATCTTCTTCTTCCTGAAACCCCACCAAAGGAAGAGTAAGTGAATTTAAAACAAACAGGCAAGTTATAAACCCACAAGATTAAAGAGAATGGGACAAGAGACAATGAACAGATCTGAAACCGACACATTCATGGAAAATGGGAAGCGGAAGTGGAATGGTGAGAAGTGACTCTCCCAGCCTAGGGAGTGGCACCCTGCATGCCTGCAGAGAGGCTACTGATGGGGGCAGGGGGCATGGCACTTGGTAGCTTCAGGATTTGGAGCTGGGACATGGGCTGAACAGAGGGAGGTGGGTGGAAATCATAGGTGGCAGTTAGTGACTCAGGCCCTTTCTTGCACCTCACACAGCAAGGTAACTATACCTTTCCAACTTTGGATGAGATGGGAGACCCATAAAGAGGATGCTGGAGAGCGGTTAAGAAAATCAGAGGATCAATCCAGGACCTGCAACAGAGGAGAGATAGAATCAAATAATGTAGACTCTTCAGACACGCTTATCCACTGGCCTCAGACTGACTTATCAGAGCAGAAACCACAGTGGCAAAGGTGGCTTGATCTAGGCCACAAAGCAGACGAGAAGGAGAAGGACTTGGATATTTGGGCCCTAGACTTACAAATATGTAAGAGGCATGATAAACAATGGATTCTGGGAGAGGCTGCAGTCCCAGTCCCAGTCCCAGCAACCAGTGGCCTCTCATGGGAGAAGAGCTTTAATTGTGCCAATTGAAACAAAATGTTGCTTTATCAGACAGCCACAAAGGTCAGGAATAGGTAGTGAAAGAGACACAGTAATGCATTGTCCTTGCCAGAAACCAAGGGCTACAGAGGGAAGGTGTGAGATTCCCTGACATGGGACCAACAAACTGTTTTCTAAAAACAAATCAAGCAGCAAAAGGCTGAATATTAAATCCTTTTTAGCAATTGTATAAGATTAAACTGTATGTATTTTTGACCTCTGTAGGTCAAAAATTTGGAATACAGACAATTTTAGATGGTTCAACCCACTCGTCTAGAGAAGTTTCTTCCCCTATGATTGTCTCTATTCCCGTAGGATGGCCATACTCGTACGGAGGTACCAACAACTCCTGCAACAAAAGTATGAATAGGGCACCTACCCACTCTTCTAGGCCCTGGGGGTAGATCAGTGAGCAAGAGGGGGTAAAGTCACTGCTGGATTAGTCAGACTTGGCTTAACTGGCCATCTTTATTGAGTACAACTCCCAGATCCAGGGCTGCAGAGTCAGTCTGGCCTGTGATGAATTCCTGGCTCTGTGTGACCATGAATGTGTGTGTGTGTGTGTGTGTGTGTGTGTGTGTGTGTCCTTCCCCAGGTTCACAGGGCAGAGAAGTACAGGATAAGTACTCTATAAATCATAACTGTTACATTTCTTAGCACCTATTGAAGGAAACCTCCTTCAAAGACTTTACCATTCAAAGAAAACTGATATACAACGATTCTAACTTAAGTGCTAAAGCTTCACTGCACAGTGAGAAATAAAGAGGTTAGGTCAGGAGCATAAACTTGGCACCGTGGGGCATTCGCGAGTGTTGCCAAGTGACCATATTCTGTTAAGAGTTAGCCTGGAAAGACCCATGAGGAAGTGAGTCTTCAGACAAGTTCTGAAAGTGAGTTTTGAAAGAGGGGAAGGAGAAACAACTTGCACAAGAAGGTCCCAAACCAGGAAATATAACCTAAAAGATGGATTAGCTTTCCCAGGGAAAAGTGGTATTTTTAAACTTTCTTCCTAGAATGTTGTAGAAACACAACCTAGATTGAAAAGGTAGTTATTCTTTCTAGACTAAATGCCACAATCAGAATTCACATTCACCAGGGACATTTGCTAGGACAGGAAGAAACCAGAGAAGGCCTGAGCTCATTTTGAACTGAAGTCTTTTATACTTTCAATATTCCCCATTTTAAATGTATTGGTTTGCTAGGGTGGCCCACCACTTTAGCTAAGACTGGCTTAGAACAACAGAAATTTATTGTGTCACATTTCTGGAGGCTGCATGTCCCAAAGCAGTGTGGCAGCAGGGCCATGCTCCTGCCGAATGTGCTGGGGGAGGATCTGTTTAAGACTGCTGTTGTAAAAAGAAAAAAAAGACTGCTGTCCTAGCTTCTTGGCAGTTCCTCAGTTTATAGCAGCACGTCCAACACATGCCATTCTCCCTGTGTACATATCGATGTCCCAATTTTTCCTTTTTATGACGCTTATCATACTATACAAGGGCCCACCTTAATAACCTCATCTTAACTAGATCGTTTTTGTAAAACCCTATCTTTAAATAAGGTTGGATTCTGAGGTGTGGGGTTGAGACTCCAACATCCTTTTTGGAGGGACACAACCCAGAACACTGAGGAAAAAGAAACCGATCTAGTCATAAAAGTGATTTTGGCTAGTATGACCCAAACTGATACCTCTTGGGAAATATCCCAAAATTCATATAAGTAAAAATCCTATTAAAGCAAAAGGTTTACAAAGCAAAGATGCTTCTTTGCAAGAAGGCTATTCTCACCACAGAACTATGTGATGTCGATTTGAGTAACAAGTCCCCCTTGATGAATGACTTTGTGCAACCAATGCTTTTGGAGTCTGAACTGGATCTAATTAACAAACACAATATAATGAAACCAGTAGGGTACCATTGAGCTTGCAGTATGGAGAACTGAGCTGTTAACAGAGTTGTGGATTTTCCTTCCTAGCTCTGTATATGGCCTTAGGCAGCAACAAACCACCCAATATCCCCTCTACCTATCATCACAAACATACCCTCAGTGGAAAAGCCAAACCACTCACAGGAGCAGAAATAATCCATGGTTCAGAATTACTCCAAAAAATGGTGGAAGAGGGGACAGTATGTTTATTACAACTTTTCTTGTGCTGGTTCACAACACAGAGAGTGTGGCCATCAGTTAAGCTTTCCCTTTTCCTCCTATAGTTCTGGAAAGTGATCTTTAGAAGCACAATTTATTTCAAGAAAGCAAAATTAAAAATTTCAGAAACTCTAAGTGCTAAAGTTTAATCTGTAAATTATATGTGCACTTAATATATAATATGTATTGGTCATCTGGAACTGCAATTGAACAAAAAATGCTGTGTATATTTTTAAAAAACTGAGTAGAATAATAAAAAAATAGAAGTGAAAGATAACCCTCCTCCCCACTTCACATCCCTAATCTCCCACGTTCTTCAGCAAAGGCAACTACTGTTTATAACCTTTTATGTATCATTCCAGAAATAGCCAGCACAAGGAATATATCTGTGGTTACATAGAAAGTTCATAAAACATATCTTTTTTATTTTTACATAACATTAGAATGCTTTTTACGGATTCTTCACACTGCCTTTCTCAATTACTAATACATCTTACAAGATGGTCCACATTGGCTCACAGAAACCTCTCTTTGAAATGATTGCATTTTTTCCTATTATATGGTTATTTCATGCACTTAACCCTTCCCTACTGGTGACCACTTAGCTGGCTTCCAGTTTCTCACCATTATGAATGATGCTGCAATGAACAGTTTTTTTGTGTGTCTTTGTACATGTATATATACAAGTACATTTGTTAGAGACATTCCTAAAAATGGAATCGCTAGTGCAAAGGTATGTCCAATGACATCTTTGACTGATGTTTGCCCAATTGCCAACCAAAAGTTGTTGGATCAGTTTATATTCCCATCAGCGACGTGGGATGGGAGCTGTTTCTTCTCTATACTATTGCCAGTGCCATGTATTGTTCATCAGTTTTGTTTCTCTCAACCTAATAGGATAAAAAGGGATCTGATTGTGGTTTTAATATGCATCTGTTATTTTGAATCACATTGGAGCATCTTTCCACATGTTAATAAGCCATTTATATTTCTTTATCTGTGAATTCTCTATTTGTATCCTCTGTGATGTTCCTACTGGATTTTTGGTTCAATTATTGGTTTAAGCTCATGTTTATATTGTTTTTATTTATACATTTTTTTCTATGAAGAACTTTTAAGTTTTAATATAATCTTTTCTTAACCTTTTCCTTATTATTTTTTAAAAAGACTTTATTTATTCATGAGAGACACAGAGAGAAAGGCAGAGACACAGGCAGAGGGAGAAGCAGGCTCGTGCAGGGAGCCTGACATGGGACTCGATCCCAAGACTCCAGGATCACGCCCTGGGCAGAAGGCAGGCGCTAAACTGCTGAGCCACCCAGGAATTCCCCCTTTTCCTTATTATTTTAATCTTTTATTAATCTTTTCCATTAGGGCTTCTAAGTTTTGTGTCATTTTAGAGAGAGCTTTCTACTCTAAGATTATAAAAAATTATACTCCCATATTGTCCTTTGGCACAAAGTTAGGGATGTTCTCACAGTGTTTTCTACTCTCTGACATCATTAAAAAGGTAACTATTTATATAGAATTATACAAACTCACATTTCACCCCTTAGAAAGCAGCAGTCACACTACCTTATACATTTAATTTAGAATATTGGGATCCCTGGATGGCGCAGCGGTTTGGCGCCTGCCTTTGGCCCAGGGCGCGATCCTGGAGACCCGGGATCGAATCCCACATTGGGCTCCCGGTGCATGGAGCCTGCTTCTCCCTCTGCCTGTGTCTCTGCCTCTCTCTCTCTCTGTGTGTGACTATCATAAAAAAAATTAAAAATTAAAAAAAAATAATTTAGAATATCTAGCTTTCCAAAGTACTTGAATCTAAAAAATTTAAAGTTTAGTATTAGATAAAGAAAAAGAGAATCCCTGTCAGTTGTAATAGTCTTGAAAATCTTACAAATGGATATTACATTTAAAACAAATAAAATAGGAATAATTTTTACATTCAAGAATAATTTGAGTGTGGGGTAGACTTAATGACTTGCTTCCAAAGAGCAAAGTATGGAAAGGGAGAGATTGCAACTTTTCAGTGGAGAAACGTGCAAACCCCACTTTACCCCGGTGATGGAGGTTCACATCACCCCTGGTAAATCATGTGAACATCAGGAGTCCTCTGTACAATGTGATAAGGTCGCTTATCACTGTAATATTCTTCCCCTAAACCCATAGTCTTAGCCTCATCATAAGATAAACATCAGATGTTTTTTTTTTCAAATTTAAGAACATTGTACACAATATCTGACCAATATTCCGCAACTGCCAAGGTTGTGAAAGACAAGGAAAATCTGTCACAGACCCCAGAAGAGACTAAGGAGACATGACTATGGTGTGATTTCCTAGACTGGAATCTCAAGCAGAAAAAGGACACTAATGAAATAAGGTGAAATTCATGTGAAGTCTGCAGTTTACTTTATAGCCATACCTATGTTGGTTTCATAGTTTTGACAAACGTATCGCTGTATTTAAGATGGTGACAATAGGGGAAATAGAAACTGGGAACTCTACTTTGAACAGAGAATCTTTGCAACTTTCTTGTATATCTAAAATTATTCCAAAACACAATTTTATTAGAAAATCAATTTCATATTTAATAAAAATTTTCTGAGAACAAATACCCCTAAAATATCGGAAATAAGTTATTTGTAATAACCATTTTTAAAGGGCTAAGGGTAATTTTCCTGCAGTTCATTCCTGCTTGTGAAGAGGCTGACCAACATGAATCATGAATCTGCCAAGTAACAAAATGACTGCTGCTATGAGTATCTCTTTAAAATCTCTTGGAGAAAAAAAAGAAAAAAGAATAAAATCTCTTGGAGAGTTTGCAAATGTAAATGAGTGAAGAGAAGAGTAAGTGACCATCCTTATAGAAAGATCTTAAAGTGTTCTTTTGAAATTACAGATAGTCCTCATGTTAAGGACGAGGTTTATATGAGAGCTTTTTTTATGACAGCTTAGTTGAAATATAATTTATATACAATTTACCTGTTTTGAGTATAAATTTCAGTGGTTTTAGTATATTTTTTTTAAACTCTTTTTTTTAAGATTTATTTATTTATGATAGACATAGAGAGAGAGAGAGAGAGAGGCAGAGACAAAGGCAGAGGGAGAAGCAGGCTCCATGCCGGGAGCCCGACGTGGGACTCGATCTCGGGACTCCAGGATCGCACCCCAGGCCAAAGACAGGCGCCAAACCGCTGAGCCACCCGGGGATCCCCCTGGTTTTAGTATATTAAGGGGATCCCCCTGGTTTTAGTATATTAATAGACGTGTCAATCAGCAGTCAATTTTATCACCTCAAAAAGAAACTCAAGACCTCTAGCTACCCCCCTGTCGTAATCAACACCCCCACCAACCCTAAACAACTACTAATCTATTTTCTGTTTCTACAGATTTGCTTATTCTGACATTTCATGTGAATGTGTAGTATATAACCATTTGTGACTGGCTAGTATTATTTTTATATTCTCCAAGTACGCTCTGAAGAACAGATAGCTAAAGTATTTTAGATTTACTTTTATCACTTCAGATATTAAATCACTCACTTAAAAATATAATTTCAATCCCCCACCCCAAGGCATCAATATGCAAACATTCCACTCTAAATTCCATGACATATTTGGTTTTGTATATAGCAAAGCATAGATACAGAGAAGTGGCTAGAAGTACTAAACCACAATTCAAATGATTGAAATCAAATGATTCAAATGCTAACAGTGTCATTTAGCAGCCCTGTAACCCAGGGTAGATTATTCAACCTCTCTGGGCCTTAGTTTCCTCTCCTATAACAAGGAGAAAAGAATATTTCCTACTTTATAAGGGTGTAATGAACAAATATATGCAAAGTATTTTTAAAAAGGTTTTATTTATTTATGTGAGAGAGAGCACAGAGTGAGAGTGAGAGCTGACTCCCCATTGAGCAGAGAGCCCCATGAGGTGCTCAATCCCAGGACCCTGAGATCATGACCTAAACTGAAGGTAGATGCTTAACCCACTGAGCCACCCAGGCGCCCCTATGCAAAATCTTTAAAAACAAGTTTCTAATACATAGTAAGTTCTATGGCTTTATCTATTTCCATCATTATCAACTATGAGAGCATTCGATAGCATTAGTACCATGGAGTGTTTAGACAGTTCTCCTAACTTTCTGATCTTATATGATCCGAAACCATTTCAATTACAGGTGTCCTTCTAAATTGTCCAGTCTATTTCTTTCATCTTTTCAAGAGGGAAGTTTAGCCTGGAAAAAAAAACCCAATAATGTATTCTTATGCATTCCATAAATATTTATTGAGGACATATTATGTGCCAGGCATAATCTCAAGTTCTGTGAATAAGAATGAAATGACCCTTTTCACCACAGTGTCTAGTAATGGGTACAGATAAACAGTATAACAGGGATCAAAGAATGTTAGTATGCACAATGATTCCACCTCCATTGGACCCTCTAGGGAGAATTATATCATTGCAGAAGGAAACAAGGAAAAGAAATAAGACAAAATAACATCTTCTGATTGTTTTTTGGGGGGAGTTTATAGAAGCAAGTTTGAAACATGGGGGAGACAATGGAAGTAAGTTAAAAAGAGAAAGGATGTTTAAGATATTTTGCTGAGTGTTCAGGTTGTGCACCCACTCAGGCATTTTTCAATTGCAGTAAGAGGATTGCAGTAAAGATTGAAATGCTTTTAGTTACTTTTGGGATGCCAGAGCCTTGTTTCTTTAAATATAAACTGCATTTAGGATCAGGATGTGAGAATCTTGGACTTTATATGGGTGGTACACAGTTAGGATGCAATGCTGCGGGAAGTTAGCACTTTGGGAAAGGAAAGGAACGAGTATTCCAGGAAGTAGGAGATGAGCAAAAGCAGAATTGGGAAGAGTGGAGAGTATCCCAGGGTCTGAAAGCAGGGGGGCATGACTGGGGCACAGCCGCCTGAAGGCATAAAGCTGCAGTTGGGACTGCCTAGGACAAATCCTGCAGGTCCTGGGAGGGCATATTAAGGAATCTAAACTTCATCCTGTTGGCGCTAAGGAACCCTCAAGGACTGTAAACAAGGAAGAGAGATGATTCACACAGCACTAGTTAGTTGTTGGTCTCAAGAGTGTATGAGTCAGAACTGAGCTCTTTGCATGGACCCATAGTCCCAAGGATGGAAAGCCATAAACCTAAGGGAAATGAGTAAGGGAAGCAAAACACGTCTAGCTTATAGGAAGGCTTCCTAGCAAACAGGGGTCTCTTCTACCTACTTCCTTGTCTGCAGCCAGACCTAGGAGCAATCTTTCCTTTTCACTTTAAAAACACTAGGCAAGGCAGCCCAGTGGCTCAGAGGTTTAGCGCCGCCTTCAGCCCAGGGCCTGATCCTGGAGACCCAGGATCGAGTCCCACTTCGTGCTCCCTGCATGGAGCCTGCTTCTCCCTCTGCCTGTGTCTCTGCCCAGCACCCCCCCTCCCCGCCTCGGTCTCTCATGAATAAATAAATAAAATCTTTAAAAAAATAAAATAAAAACACTAGGCAAAACTAGAAAATCAAAACATTTATTTTCCCTTCGTTTCTAATCATTCTTTGCAATCAGATTTTAAAATATATCTAGATTGCCGGTGGTAACAGCACAGCTACTGCAAAAAACAAATTGTTCTTCCGTGACCCCTCTTGAAGGCAGAAGTCATTGTAGAAGGGGGAGAAATTTAATTAAATGGGTAATATGTTCAGACCTACTGCTTAATCATACAGCATCTTGACAGCATACTTTAGTAATATGAATCCCCCCCCTTACTTCTATTTTGCAATGTTTTCTGGTGTTATATCGCACTGAGCAATGTAATGGATGTAATAAGTTATCTGAATCCCCTTCAGGAACAAAAGAGTCCTTATTCCAGCTCCTGGGAGGGCCACCAGCACCCAACCCTCCTCTCTCAGCTCCTCTGTGGGATGCCACAGTTTCAGGGAGCCACCTTTCTCCCCTGAAGCCATGCTCCCTTCACCCTCAGCCATACCCAAGGACTAATGATGCAAGCTCATCAGGGCTCAGCCCTTTCTCACCAGCCCCCAACCACTCCAAAGGGCACCCCGCCATGGTCATTCCCTGCAGGGTTATGGGAGGCTTCTGCTCGGTCTACTTCTCCCTTAGCCCATCCTTCCTCCCTTCCCTCAGGTGTTGATCCCATGAGTACTTCCTAATAAATCCCTGAAAAAGGAGAAATGATCTCAGTCCTCTTTGGTCCACACAGACAAGAAACAGGAAGTCCCATCATGCTAAAAAACAAGGCCTGGCGGTATTTTGCAGGTGTTTTATTATCTGCAGGCACATAAAGGATGAGAAGGAAAACCTGTGGGCCTCGTTACAGGTATATGTGTGACTCAAGTTCTTGTTTGGTAACAGTGAAAACTAAAAATTACTTCATCTGCTGTTTATTCTTTTCTCTCTTTATCCTCTGTCGCTCCATCCTTCCATCTCCATTCTCTTTCCCTCCTGCCACCCCATCAGCCACCCAGACACAAGCCCAGTGTGATCTGAAAAGCAAGGTGTCCTAGTCCATCCTGGCTGCTGTAACAAAATACTACAGGCTGGGGAGCTTATGCAGCAGAAGTGTTTTTCTAGCACTTCTGGAGGCTGCAAGTCTGTGATCAGGGTGCCAGTAGAGTCCAGTGAGCGCTCTCTTCCCAGCTGCAGACTTCTCCTTGTATCCTCACACGCAGAAGGGGCAAGGGAGCTCTCCTGGGGCATCTTTTGTAATGGCATTACTCTCCATGAGAGCTCTGCCCTCATGATTTAATCATCTAAAGGCCCCGGCTCCTATGGTACCACATTGGGCATTAGGATTCTAATATGGGAATGTGGGAGGGGGGCACAAAAATATTCAAGAACAGAGCACATGACAAAGCTCCTGTGGTCTAAACATATTCTCCAACTACTGACTAGCACACCTTCATCTTGTTTATGCACAGACTTTACCACTTAAGCCATTCTCCTGGATAATTCAACAGTCAGAAGCATGATGCTCCTACTCAGATACACATCATAAGGGAAAGGAGGCTTGGAGAGCCTTGGAATATTTTGCCTACATCTTTGCCTATTTGCAAAGATGATGATTCTTCTTCTTCTTCTTCTTCTTCTTCTTCTTCTTCTTCTTCTTCTTCTTCTTCTTTTTCTGGTTTACTCTGGACAATGTCACTATGGAGTAGAGCAAACCTGGTGGAGAGTCTCAAGATGGCTGATAGGACAGGTACATTTCAGTGGGATTGGTAGGGACTTGAACATCAGCTAAAAGATCCAGGTTTTCTTGAGTTAACTTCCATTCCAGAAGTAAGTGGCAGTGTAGAAAATATACCATACAAAGGAAGGGGACTATTCAAACCATGAGTACCTCAGGTTTGAATTCTCCTGAATCCTACCCCCTGGCCAGGTTACCACAACCTCTCAGCTGTCAGATCTAATGGACACTCTTCATCCATTGTCTGACCCAACCTTTGAGTGAAATGTCATATTGCCGGATCAGCCCCTTCCTTTCAGAAGCCCCTCCTCCCTCGGCCTCTGGTACCTACTTCCTTCCTAGCTTTCTCTTACCCACCCCCCCCCCCCCCCCCCCCCCGTAGCTCCTTCTCAGGTTCCACTGGCTTTTTCTCCAGTCTCCATCCTGTCTTTCTTTTTCTCAGTTTACATGTTTCCTGATGAGAAGTGATGAGCTCCTGAACAGCTCCTGCAACAGTGGGGATGAAGAGAAGATACAAGGTGGAGGTCATGTGGAGGAGGTTACAACTCAGTCAAGTCAAACATGGCAGGAGGAAGGAGCCCTTGAGCTCCCCGTCTCCCCAGCCAGCCCATCACGGTCAGAGTGAGAGGTCCCTCAGGATCCTGTAGTGCTCTTGGAATATCTCTGCCAGCCCTTACCCTTTGTCCATGGTCATGTGGTGGTGAATTTGTCTGTCTTTCCTCCTAGACTTTCAGGCCCCCGGTACCTCCACAGAGCCTGACACAATGCAGTCATCCTGTTACTGAGTAAATGAAGGAATGTGCAAATAAAAATAAAACAAAGGTGCCATATATATTTAAAATGACCTTCTCTAAGGTGTTCAACTGCTGGTCATGGTATCAAAGTTCGAATTCCTCACTGACTACAAGAGAAAGTGAAAACACTGCCCTCTTTCTTCTTCAACTTATTTGTAATTCTTCTTTACTCATCATCATCAATGCATAGTTTAGCCCATAACTGATCTGCTTATGGAGTTCCAACCCTTAAGCAAAGCCTGAAGGCTAATGTCATTATCTCTTATAGATTTTGATATCAATTATATCACCTGGCATGGCAGCTGCTTGGTAAATAGTAAGTTGGCAAATGGATCGATTACTTCTAAACTTGCACCAGCAGCTCCAACCAGATGGGTAGGCTTTTTTAATATTTCCTGAACTGCCCCCACCCTTTCTACCCCTGTCCACATCCCACCAGCCAGCCTGCCCACTCAAGCTTCTTTTACCTTCCTAAAAGCACTAAGCCCCACAGAACCCCAAACTCCCAAAACACATTTGTACTTACTCATACCTGCCTCATTGTCACCCAAATGATGTGTTACAAATGCCACATGACTCCAGCTAACCTCTAAGTCCTTGGAGTGCAGGAAATATGCATTTTTATCCGTATATCAATTTCTTTCACAATGCTTTACATGATGAAAGACTTTCAAAGAATATAACACTAACTGGTTTAAGTTCAATTTTAAATACCCCTTAGAAAACACCTCAAATTTTAATCAACAAACCATTCTTCTTCCAGACTCAGAATAATGTGTCAGGGATCTAAAGCCTGAACCTAGGTCCTCTAGGATCTTTAGTATGGATGTGTTTCTGGTTCCTGGGCCTAGAGATGGGGCTGCCTATCACCTGGGCCCTGTAGTTTGTGTGCTTATTTAAATTACTGTAGGTGTTTGGTTGCATTCTTAAGTCATTTTTTTTTTCAGGCTTATGACATATTTCCTCCAATTATGAGTGTAATTCATGCCACCAATCAATTTTTCTTGAATGGACAATGATAGATCCCTTATCCAAGTCATTTCATTTTTATGGGTAAATTCTCACACCGTAGCCTGTGTGCTGGAAATGCTAGTTACATAGATAATAAGCAAAACTTTTAAAAAGGAAATCCATTTTCAGCACTCCTCACTGCTCCCCCCATCAGGAATGCTGCTAGTCTGTAAATGAAGACAAAAATCCCTAAATACAGCATGACTACTCTTTTCCTACAACCTGGCTTCTCTCTCAGCAAATGTCTAAAACATAACACTGCAGAGAGTGGTCACCCTCGGGTCCTAAGTGTCCATGCCACCCCAGGGAAACGGGTTCTTTTTTCTGTCGGGTCTGATCACAAACCACAGAATGGAAGGGTGACAGTCTCAGCAGATGAGCATTTTCTAGACAAGCTTGTTATACTTCACTTCCAGGCCTAAACCAGGAAGTGCTGTTTAAGATGAGTCAAAGACTAAAAACACTTTGGCCTCGGAAACAAAACCGGCCAGGCTCCAGAAACGCTACAGGGGTTTTAATTTGGGACTATTCTTTGGTTTGAATTGGAACCTACGGCTTCCTACCCCCATAAAACGTTTTAAAACTTTCAACATTGCGCCCTCCCGCCCCCCCCCCCCCAAAAAAAACCCCTCCAAGTGAGATGCCAGAAAATACACACAGGAGAGCGTACACACCTACACAAACAGACACATCCAGACAAACAAATGCACAGACCCATTTGTTTTTTGTGATCCGCTTCCTTATCTAGACGGTCCAGGCTTGGGCCAGATTTGAGTTGGTAAATTCTTCTCCAAACTAAACCCGGGCAGATTGCAGGAAAGGTGTTTAATTCTGGAGATAGGGACGCCTGGGTGGCTCAGCGGTTGAGCGTCTGCCTTCGGCCCAGGGCGTGATCCTAGAGTCGTGGGATCGAGCCCCACGTCGGGCTCCCTGCGTGGAGCCTGCGTGTCCCTCTGCCTGTGTCTCTGCCTGCCCCCCCCCTCTGTGTTTCTCATAAATAAGTAAAATCTTTAAAACAAAAATTCTGGAGACCTGTTTAAGGAGAAGGGTCGAGGCGCAGCCGGGCCACGCCCGGGTCCCGCTCTCCCGTTGCACAACTGAAAGCTGAGTCCGGGCAAGTCGAAGGAGGAACCCTGAGACCTGCAGCCCCTCCTCCCTGCGACCTCGGGGAGCCCCGAGTCCTGGGAGGCGGGGAGGACCTCGGGGCGAAGACCACGGGGCCGAGGGTGTTCGGCTTCAGCCCCGGGGCGCTGGAGCTGGGGCCGCAGCCAGCAGCCGGCAGGAAGGGGAGGACCCGGCCGGGCAAGGGGGAGCCCCCGCGCGGGCTCGGGGCTGGGTCGGAAAAGCTGCCTCACGGGCGCGCCCGCCGGCCCCTCCGCCCCCTCCCTCCCTCCCTCCCTCGCTCGCTCGCTCGCTCGCAGAGCAGCCCCGCCCGGGCCTCCCTTCGCGGCCCCGCGGCGCCCTCCCGGAGGCAGCGATCCCGCGGCCTCGCCATGTCTCAGCCGGGCCAGAAGCCCGCTGCCTCCCCGAGGCCCCGGCGCGCTGCCGCCGCCCGCGACACCCAGGAGGTGAGTGGCGCTCCTCCGGGAGCCGCAGGGCCGCGCTGGGGGGAGGGGATCCGAGCCCCGGGGCCCTGGGCCGCCTCCTCGGGGCGTGACCCGCGCGGCCGCCTGGCCCGGGCGCCCTCGGGGCCGGGAAGGGCGCGGGGCTCAGGCTCGCCGCCGGGCAGGGGCCGGAGGTGACCAGGGGTCCCTCGGGCCCGGCCCAGTGCGCCCGGCCAGGCGCGAGCTCCACAGGGGGCCGGGCCGCGTCGGGGAAAGTTGGGTGGGGAGAGGCGGGCGAGGGAAGAGAGGGCTGGGGGCGGGAGTTCCTTCGAGGCCCCCGGAGTGGGGGGAGTTTAACGAGCGCGGAATCCCCTCTTCCGCTTAAAGCCGGGGCTGCAGGGCGGGGCTGCCCCGAGGAATAACACAGCCACCCTAGCCAGCCTCGCGCCGCGCCGGGCGGGGTCTGCGGGGCGGGGTTGCCCGAGGAATAACACCCCTACCCTAGCCAGCCTCGCGCCGCACCGGGCGGGGCGGGGCCTGCGGGGGCGGGGCCTGCGGGGGGCGGGGCTTCCCCGAGAACTAGCACAGCTACCCTAGCCAGCCTCCCGCGGCTCCGGGCTGGGCGGGGCCTGAGGGGGCGGGGCCTGCTGGGGGCGGGGCCTGCGGGGGCGGGGCTTCCCCGAGAACTAACACCCCTACCCTAGCCAGCCTCCCGCGGCTCCGGGCTGGGCGGGGCCTGAGGGGGCGGGGCCTGCTGGGGGCGGGGCCTGCGGGGGCGGGGCTTCCCCGAGAACTAACACCCCTACCCTAACCAGCTTCCCGCGGCACCGGGCTGGGCGGGGCCTGAGGGGGCGGGGCCTGCTGGGGGCGGGGCCTGCGGGGGCGGGGCTTCCCCGAGAACTAACACCCCTACCCTAACCAGCTTCCCGCGGCACCGGGCGGTGCGGGGCCTGAGGGGCGGGGCCTGCGGGGGGGGCGGGTGTGGGGGCGGGGCCTGCGGGGGGCGGGGCTTCCCCGAGAACTAGCACAGCTACCCTAGCCAGCCTCCCGCGGTACCGGGCGGTGCGGGGCCTGAGGGGCGGGGCCTGCGGGGGGGCGGGGCGGGTGTGGGGGCGGGGCCTGTGGGGGCGGGGCTTCCCCGAGAACTAACACCCCTACCCTAACCAGCTTCCCGCGGCACCGGGCGGGGCGGGGCCTGAGGGGGCGGGGCCTGCGGGGGGCGGGGCGGGTGTGGGGGCGGGGCTTCCCCGTGAAATAACACCCCTACCCTAGCCAGCCTCCCGCGGCTCCGGGCGGGGCGGGGCCTGCGGGGGCGGGGTCTGCGGGGCGGGGCCGCTCCGGGTGCGCCCAGGTGTCGTGCCTCCTGCTGGCTACGGGCGTCCCGAGCGCAGAGCCCGCCAGCTCCCAGGCAGGCGAAGTGGGAGCCCCGCGCCGGCCGCCCCGCACCCCGCGTCCTCGCCGAGCCCTCCGCCACGCGCGGCTCCGAGCCCACCGACTGTGGCCATGGCATTCGCAAGCTGGTGGTACAAGACGGTAAACGCGAGCGATCGTGCCTGGGCAGGAACGGGAAGGGGATGATTGCTCTGCCTTTCCGGGAGTGCGGATGGATGAGTGCTGTCCGGACTGGGGCTGGGAAGGGGTGGGGACCACATGCGACCTCTTCCCGGGACTTCAGGTTGGGCTCCGGGAGAGGCCGAGACTCACCCTGCTGTGGTATGCACCAGCGCGCCCGGGCGTGCGAGTCCGTGTGAGCAGAGATGCAGGAGGCCCTGCTTGCTCTCGAGCTGAATGGGACAGGAATAGTTCCGGGAGGAATTCCGCCCCTGGATGCGGATTCCCGAATGAACTCAGCTCGCAAGAGCCTAGACCTAGCGTTTTTAACTTGTGTGCAAAGCTCGAAACTTTTAGAGAAATGTCCTTGGACATGCATTTTCCAACACAGAGGAGGAGAATGGGGGGGCAAGAGAAAACCCAACACTCCAAGGAGCAGTAGCAACCGAGATCAAGAGCTTTGTTGAGAATGAGACGGTGAGAGTTAGAGCGATTCTGTACTTTTTTTTTCCACAAAAAAAAAAATAAAAATACACGAATGATGTGTTGGTAGGTGAGAATCAAAATATTTCTATCCCATTGATTGATGTGTGAATTTGAAAAACTTAGTTTTAAGTACACGTCTTTCTCAGCATGTGGTATTGGGAAAAGCAAGGTTATTCTAATTAGACACGCTTTAGAGAGAAACCTTGTATGGAAATCAGTAAACTGTCACTGATAAGCCAGTGGCCATTCACTGAACACCTACTATGTGCCAAGTCTGGTCCTAGCCTCTAAGTACACAGTGGAGAATAAGATAATAGTTCTTTTTCTCAAAGGGCAATGAGTCAACATTTCTGAACCTGTTTCCAAATCTGTAAAATGAAGGTCATAATAGGCACCACGTAAGGGTTGTGAGGACCGATTAGATTCATGGATCAAAGTACCCACCGTACCCATAGACTTTTAATGATTGGGAATTACAGTTTCCCTAAAGATATTTCTTTGTAATTGTTTCCCATTACATTTTCTGGGCTTTTAAAACATAGCATCTTATTTATGTGCTGAAAGCAAAAGTTTGCTTTGAGTCATTATTGTCCCAAGGTTCTTATCAAAGTGCACCACAGGAATTATCTGCAAATATGGATGGCAGTGTTTCAGAGGTGACATCAGACTTCTCTTTCCAAATTCATGATTCCCTAAAGGAAATTCCCTCAAGGAAATGCTGGAATATTTGAAGTAGTTTAAAACAGTGCTTTTAACTTTGTTATGTTTAGGCATCGTCTGTCATTTTGCTAAGATCTCTCTTATATTCCAATTTGGGAACTACCATAAAATTTTTTTGCCTCTCAGGATCAGCAAATTGTCTGTGATCAGCTTTGATTCTTCCCAAACCAATGTCATCTGAAAGAAATGTGGTGTGTCACATATGTAATTTAAAATTTCCTAGTAGCCACATTAACAAAAGCAAATACAGGTGAAATTCATGATAATAATATATTTTACTTAACCCACTCTATCCCAAACATTATTTCAACATATAATCAAGGTACAAACTGTTGAGGTACCTTAGATCTTCTTTTTTATATTAATTCGTCAAACTCCAGTGTTCATTTTATACTTAAATTGATTCATACTTGGCTACATTTCAAGTCAAAAGGCATGAGTGGCTAAGGGCTATAGTATTGGAAGATATAGCTCTAGACATGCATGGCTCCTAACCATTTTTGTCTGTTGGCTATGAGGGAGTGATTACAGACTGTTCTGAGAATTAAATGAAAGCTATAGACCATTTTCCCTTAGCAAAATACACAAACAAATACACAAAAGCTCACCCATAAATCCTCTAAAGGTCCACAGAGCCAATTTATAACACATATATTTCACATATATATAATATAAATTGTAATATACAATAATACGATATATAATTTAATTATATAATATATACTCTGTAATATAATGTAATTATATAGTGTTATATACTGTATAATATAATATGATGGTATATACTACTATAGAATAATTATATATAAATGTACGATTTATATATAATATATATGTATTTTTATCATATATATCATATATATATCATGCATATATGTATACATAATGGTTCTGATACACCCTATAATTTAATTATCTTTACTAGGACCCTTTAAATACTGAAAAAGATTGTGAACGACCTCACTTTAAAAATCTAGGCAGAATAAGATAAAATAATTAAAAGGTGTATCTATGATATTTGTTTAAGGGAGTGCTACCTATAAAGCCAGTCAGTGAAACACAGTACAGTGTATATTTCCACACTGAATACTATCAATATTATCAATCTTATCTTCCAAAGAATTATGTGGTTGTAGGGAGAAAAAAACAACTTTAAAAAGCTAGATCTGAAGAACATCCAGTGAGCATCATAATGATGAAGCATGAAAGAGAATAAATTCAGTTGACATCAGTAATCACATTCCTGAGTCATAAGTTGACTCGATTAGGCCCTGTTAATTAAAGGTGTTTCTTAGCCTAATTAGACCCATGGGCCCAGTGGCAGCATGATCAAGGAGCCCAGTCATTTGGGAGGCCCCATCATTGTGGCCATCCTGGGAAGAGTGTCACAAGCCTTCCATGGCAGGACAGACTACTTGGCTGCAATGACTTTTAGGAGTAAGGAATGCAAATTATAGAATTTGCAAAAAGCACATAGACTTTGAATATTTGGGAGAATGGAGGTCGGACACAACTTTCCTCTTTTGGATGACAGTTTCTAAACTGGTTTGCTTCCCATTGCAGATAAGATTTTTAAATCAGGAGTAACATCTGATGATATTGTTCTTTCATCAGTTTGGCAATTCCCAGAGAGTAAATTATATTCTCCAAGCGCTTTTTAAAAAATGGCACCGCTTGCTGGGGATGGAAACCTGGGTGACAATTTGAGATTCTGAGGTAGGCATTTAGTTCTAAGTAGGTTGTCTGGTGTAATACAAGAGTTCTCTTAGGAGCCCATCTTTATTCTTTTCCTTGACATTTCTTGTTTCGTCTATTTGTTTTATTTCTGTGGTGGTAGAATATACACAACATAAAATTTACCGTCTTAACCATTTGTTAGTGTAAAGTTAAGTGAAATTAAGTACATTAATTTTTTTAAGTTTTATTTGTTTAAGTAATCTTAAGTACACCTAACATGGTATTCAAACCCATGACCCCAGGATGGAGGGTAGGACGCTCCACCAACTGGGCCAGCCAGGCGCCATGTGTGAATTCATATTCTTGTGCAACCATCACCACCATCTATCCCCAGAACTCTTTTTATCTTGGAAAACTAAACTCTAAAGCCATTAAAAATAAATCCCCATTCAATTTACATATATCCACTTGAATACATAGCACTGTATTCAAGTATCTGTGTTCCTTTTTTTTCTTGACGTGTTCTATTGTAAAAAAAAAAAAGTGTATCAGGTATCTTTCAGTTAAGAAAAATGTGAAATAACTCCATCCAATGAACACTATTTATGTAAATTGACTTCTCAGATGGAGGAGACATTTATCCCAGGGAGAAAAGGAGTTTATAGTTAGAGTTTCCTTTAAAAAGTATGGAATTAAAAAAAAAAAAAGTATGGAATTCATTTTGACTGTTGAGAACTCATAGAACATAAAATGATTTGGTAAAGGGCAAAGGGCAAATGTGTTCATAGGTCATTATTGTTCACCTACTATGTGTCAGCTTCTGGAAAGAGTTCCATGGACCTAGCAATTGTGTGGGTATTCATACTTGATCTTTTCTTGCATTTCTCATAGATAAAAATCACAAGCATCATAATGACTACTACAAAAGCAGCAAAGTAACTATGGAAATTCTCATGGCATCTTCTTTGAATTCAAAAAGACTTACCGCAGGTAGATCCCAGAAGCTGAACTTGGCAGTGAGACAATCAATGCTACTTCTGAAAACTGAACAAAAAGAGCATGTGCCCTTAACAGTATCATTATGACTTATCCATGAGAATGTTAAACTGTTAGGAAAAGCGTATATTGGAGTTTAGGTGAAACATCGAGGTTTCAGAATTATGGCCATGCATTTAATCCTTAATATGTGTCTTTTATATGAAAATCCCAAAGACCGTTAACCTATAATTTTAGAGTTTATAGTAAATGTTTTTAGAGCAACAGAGAGATATCATGTATTAACAGGGCAGATCTTTTATTTGCTTATATATCTTGAGTAATTATTCTCTATATAATACTTAGCACATGGTAGCTACTCATCAATTTTTTAATTAAAATAAGTCAACTCTATTCTCTATGAGTTTGGAGTTTTTAATATGAAAACCAAGTGAATGGCTAGGATATTGCCTTTGGGTAACTCTGGGGAGATACATATGCTTGAGATAAGAGGCTTCCAACTTTTTCAAGACTTTTTATCACAGAAGAGAGGATAATATAATGAATTCCTATACCCATCATCATTAATCATTATCAACATTGTAATGTTGTGCCACTCTTCCTTTATTTAGTTCCCAGTCCCATGGACCCCACCCAACACACATACATACACGCCCACATACACATACATACACCTCTCCCTTCCAAAGTATTTTATTTAATTTATTGTTTTTCAATACGAGAGAGAGAGAGGGAGAGAGAGAGAGAGAGAGACAGAGCGCGCGCGTGAGCACACATGGTGTGAGAGCTATCGTGAATGTGAATGGGATGGCGAGAAGATGGGCTGTGGGGGTAAAGGGGCTGAAGGAAAGGGAGAGAGAGAATCTTAAGCAGGATCCACATCCAGCTCAGAGCCCCACGCAGGGCTGGATCTCATGACCCTGAAATCATAAGATCATAACCTGAGCTGAAATCAAGAGTTGGAGGCTTAATGGACTGAGCCACCCAGGCCCACCCCCCAGAGTATTTTAAAACATGGGAAACTGCACATTTAAGTGTCATGCCTGTGACCAACTTGGTGTAGATTGCTTGGAAAAAGAATTCTCTATTCCCTATGTACTTTGTTTCCCTAGGTGAAATATGGAAACGTGAGACTAATATAATATACAACCATAATAGATAAAGTACCGAACACAGATTTATCAGATGAACCTGGTTGCTTTGTACTTAGAAAAAATAAGAAGCTACATTCTCTGCTCTAACATTTATAGCCTTAGAAAATGAAACCTTTAAACCTTTGCTTACGTCTCTTATTCATTTTACTGTTTCATAATTCAGTACAATCCTGTTGATGCCAGAGGAAAACCAGGGAGTGGAATAACTTTTATTGTATTCTTAAAATGAGCTAGGCAGTGGGCCAGGCTCCTCATTAACAGCTCCTTTCAGAAATATGTCAGCCCTTGGGCTAAGTACTATCAGTTTCAATTTACAAGTAGAAAACAGAAAGGTTAAACTGTGTGCCCAAGGTCACATAGCCTTTCACATCCAGGCTTTTTCTGTCCCATCAGAGTTTGTCAGAGAAAGGAATGCAGGGAATTGGTTACCCAGGTAACGGAAGAGGCTGGGAAGTCAACTGGGGAGGGTGAGGCATCCCAGAGATAAGAAATATCAGGAAGCTTCTCTCATTACTACGCAGGAGGGAGCTGGATCACCCTGGGGAAACTGGAATTACAGTTAGGCCATCCTGCAGGAGACACTACTACAGTCTCCTAGAGGCAGAAAGGAGGGGGAAAGACCACCCACTCACCACCTCCAGTCTCCTGTCCCTGCCTCCCAAGCCTGAGGTCATCCATCCCAAACATCCCAGGTCCACTGGTCCACATAGCAAGGAGGAGCTGGGCCAGGGATTGGGAGGAGTGGGGGGCAGCATGTGAGGAATTCACCTGAAGGCAGAGAGGCTCCCCAGGGATGTGGTTTTATAGCAAAACCAGCTTTACATCTTGGGTCTTGGTCCTTCTGTTGTTGGCTGAACATTGCTGTTTTAGCAAGCAGAATACATACAAGAATAGATTTTAAGGTATTTTGCTGGAAATACCAATTTACGTGTCATCTTTTAATTTTTCAAGTCTTTTTTTTTTTTTTTTTTTTTTGGCTTCTTTCTCTGAACAGAGCAAAAGTACTTCTCAGGCAATGCTTAGAGGTTTATAGAAATAACACTCATTCAGTCAAGAATTATTTGTCACACCCCTACCACAGGACCAGAAATATCAGAATATAGTTTACCATCTGGTGGGGAAGACAATCCTACACTTAGGAAGGAATCAGGAGAAAGAGAGTATAAAATAAAGTGCTAATTTGTTTGTATAAGACACTAAGTAAATCGAGGCTAATGAACAGATATGAAGATAAAACAGGCCATAAATAGGGCAAGGCTCAGAACTAGTCGGGAAATGTTGGTGTGAGCACAGGGCACTGTGCTCCTTCCTTGAGCAATCAGAGGTTACCCAGAGTCGCCCCAGCCGGGCTGGCCAGGGGAATCTCCTGGTGGGTGCTACTCAGTGAGGTGATTGGAGGAGCAGAGCCCTCTGCTTCCTGTCAGGGTGCACACATATCTCCTCCCAAAACCACTTGTCTCCAGTCCTAGCAGCATATCGGAATCTGCTAGGAAATCTTAGGAAAATGCGTCTGTGCTCAGGCCCCAACTCCAGACAAGCTAATATCCTACACTCTGGCATGAGTGTTTCCAAGTCTCCTAGGTGTTTGTGACCCACGTTTGAAGGATGAGACCCCCACATACACGCCCCACTAAACGAGGGCTTTCTGATCCTTAGACGGGACCGAAAGGAGCTTTTCGGACCATACGCAATGTCAAGGCAGTGTGAGAGCTGAGCTCTGTGCACAGGAAAGTCCAGAGGGCACCAAGATAAGCTCTTATTGCTTCATGATTTTGCCACAGCTATTGCTGGCATGCAAATATTGATCTCTATGGCCTTGCCTCCAAGTTGAAGAAAAAAAAACTTTCGAGCTCTTTTCAAATAATCTTTGCTGTTTTTTTAAAAAACAATTTTATGTAAGTATAATTCACAAACTCTAAATTCACCCATTAAAATATACAATTCAGTTCATTATTTTTTAGTATATTCGCCGAGTGGTGCAAGGGTCACCTCTTTTTTTTTTTTTAATTTTAGAATGTTTCTGTCATCCCCTTAAAAGAAAATTCTGACTTTTTTTTTTTTAACAAAGCAAAGGCATTTCAGAAGCATGCTAGCATTTGGTACTTTCTCAGCTGGGCTTGCATTTGCAGAAGCTCAGTTTTTTTCTGTCTTCTTTCTTCTTTTGTCTATGTGTGGAAGTTTGCTCTGTTTTTCTTCTGTGTTACATATGTTCTTGTCTGTGTGTCTGTCAGAGTGTGTGTGGGCAGCGGTGGGGAGGGTGCCCCGATGCTCATTAGCACCAGCGCTCAGTTGGGGGAGCTCACAGGCTGCCGGCCTGACTGCTCTTGGCTCCTGGTGATTTCCTGACAGGTTTATGGGTTTGCCCAGATTTTAAGCATAACAATTCTGTTTCCTCCAATGAGGAGAGAGGACAGCTATACTTGCCAAATACACAGTGATCCACGGGGGTGAAAACAGTTTGGAAAATTATTTCTTTTTAAGGGAAGACGGTGAAGTCCCTTATCTGCCTTTTCCCTGCTTCTGAACTCCTGCCACTCATACCACCACTTTCATTTTAGCTCCATGATGCAATTTCTACTGCAGCAGGGTTAGTAGCATCCTGCTCTTCCTGTCTTTGGCCTCCAGCTCCTTATAGGATTGAATTTACAGACAGGACTGTTTGATTCATTTTAGAAAGCAGGCCAGAATGGAAAGGTTCTGTTTTGGTTTGTTGCTTTCATTTTAGACTATTGGATTGAGATTTTTCTTGATGTGAATCCCAGGATCTCAGCTAGCTTTTCACTCGATCCAGAGTAGCCCAGTCTCTGGCCCACAGACTATGATCTGAATATGTGGGATGATGGAGGAAGGCCTCACCTTTCAGATCCTCAATTTCTATATCCATAAAATGAGGTGACGGCGTGTGCTCTGGAGTTGCGGTGGCAAGTGAAGGGGATCCCTTAGGGGAAATGGTTAACACTGGGCCAGCACAGAGTCAACAGATGCTTAGAACATACTCATTTCCTTTCTCTGATCTAGAAAAATCTTCCATGGATTTATCAGTTTTGTGGTTTGCTTCCCTTTCTGGACCTATCGTGCTTGTTTCCTCCTCCGTGCTTCTCTCACCTCTCCCCACCCTACCCACGGTGCATAGAAATGGACAAAACTTTCTCTCTTCCCTCTTAGGCTTGCTGCAGGTTCCTAAGCTCGGTTGAATCTGACAAATCATCCCCAAATATTTCACTGCATCAGCTCAGTTATGTAGAAAGTGCTCAATTATGCCATGAAATGCATAATGAGGCACTTGGCCTGTTAACTCTACTGAAATGTTAAGAAAAATAGCAATAAATTTTAAAAACTAAATAAAAGGGCAGCCCCGATGGCCCAGTGGTTTGGTGCCACCTTCAGCCGGGGGCCTGATCCTGGAGACCTGGGATCGAGTCCCATGTCAGGCTCCCTGCATGGAGCCTGCTGCTCCCTCTGCCTGGGTGTCTGCCTCTCTCTTTCTCTCTCTGTGTCTGTCATGAATAAATAAATAAAATCTTAAAAAAAAAAAAAAAAACTAAATAAAAAATCAGGCACCTTGAATATCTCTCAGTGAGAAGATAGAACTGATTTTACATCAGTAATAGACTGCTGAATGTTGAATAAGCCCCCAGAAATGGTCTGGACAATGGTTCATTCATAAAGGTGCTCTTCACTAGAAATTGAATGGTGTTTGATAATTTTTGTTAATTCTCTTAGAGTGATGATGATGATATTGGAGTTACTTGGGGAAAATTCTTCAATTTTAGAAGATGTTTAGTGAAATGTTTAGGGGTAAAGTTTTGGGATATTTACAATTTACTTTGAAATGCAGGTACAAACACAAATAGATCTGTCTGTAGTATACACAAATATGGCAAAATGTAGCAACAATGTTAATAGTTGTTGGATCTAAGTGGTGAGAATATTAGTGCTCATTGTATTTTTCTTTTAACTTTTCTGTGCATTAGAAAAATTTTATAATAAAAAGGTAGGTTGGGGCACCAGGGTAGCTCAGTTGTTAGACATCTGACTCCTGATCTCAACACAGATCTTGATCTCAAGGTCGTGAATTCAGGCCCCGTGTTGGGGCATGGAGCCTACTTAAAAAAAAAAAAAATAGCAAGCTAGAAACTTGGAAAATATAATCCATTAGATTCCTAAAAATTGTTCTCATTTGATTGTGTTTTTTTTATGTCCGTATACTTTTTTTTTGTCCGTATACTTCTGTATATTGTAAAAAAGCTTCCAACTGAGAGCAAATATTTCTTTTGAAATTACAAAATACCAATTCTTAAGTACATAATTTCTCTAAGTTGTCATTATAACTGAACATTTTAAAAAGTGTTTCTTATATATATCCCTCCCAAACTATTTAGAACCTACCTAATTTGAGGGATTTTGAGTGTTTAAAGGGAAATAAGTAACTGACGGTGTTGATTAATCTGGAGGACTGAAGTTTTGAAATGCCCCCAGGAAATGACTTTTTCAAAACTTCTATGTTTATTTATTTTTTATTACTTTTTTTTTTTTTTTTTTAAACTAAGCTCTACTCTCAGTGTGAGACTAGAACGCATGACATTGAGATCAAGAGTTTCATGCTCTATGGATGGACTGAACCAGAGAGTGGTCCCTTTTAAAAATTTTTAAAGAAAAATATCTATCTACCTAAATTTTAGGGAGAAAGGGCTGTCTGCACATTTACTGTAGGGTAATGTATCATAATATATATTTGCCACATGCACAGGAAGCAGACGGGGAGCTTGTGGAGAGCATGGGACCTTTTTTTTTTTTTTAAGATTTTATTTATTTATTCATGAGAGAGACTGAGAGAGGCAGAGACAAAGGCAGAGGGAGAAGCAGGCTCTTTGCAGGGAGCCCAGTTGTGGGACTTGATCCCAGAACCCGGGATCACGACCTCAGCTGAAGGCAGATGCTCAACCACTGAGCCCAGGTGCCCCCAAAAGCATGGAACCTTCTACCAGACAAGAACAAGTGCCTCTTGAAGCTTTTTCATTTGTAAAGTAGAATACTAATACCACCTGACAGTAAATGAGGTGCTCAGTAGGCTCAGTAAAACAGTGGATTTTTTTGTTTTTAGTGTCTGTCTCTCATCGGAAAAAGATAGGGAATTGGAGCTTATAATGAGCATGATACGGTTTACCAGTTTTGGAAGGAGACAGATTGGGTAAATTGGTCATTGTAGGTCTATCTCTCTTAAATTCTATCTGCAAATGGTTATATATGTGGGCTTTAGCATTTTTTTCCCCAGATTCATTAACCACTCAATACTGATTGCTCTCAACTGTGGATAGACAAACACTAGACTAGGACATCAAGGTCAAACAGGCCATGTACAGGGCTTCGGTCACAAAGCTGTTGCAGCCTGGCTGCTATTCAATGAGTGGATTCCACTCGCTGATCCATGGCAGTGTTACATCTTGGGAAGAATTTTCCACACGCGAAAGTGATCTCCTCCTAGTTTTTCATACAGAGAACTCTTTTTTTTTTTTTTTTTTTTTTTTTCAGAGAACTCTTAATGAAAGGTTTCATCCATGTGTCTGATATTTCTTGGGCTCTTGTTTTAATTAAAATATATGTTGCTATGACTAAAGGAAATATTACATTATTCTATTTAGCATTGTATAGTGACAAACAACATATTGTATGTAAGTCAGAAAACCTGCTTTGCAAACTTTTCCCATGTGGTAGATATGTATCCTTAGGAGAGCTCACTGAATTCTTCTTACTCTGTTTTTTCATCCCTAAAAATCACATAAGCCTCTTTTTTTGTATCAAATAAGGATGTGTATGAAAATAAATAATAACGAATGGTATAAATTATTATTATTATTACTGTAACTACTACTCTTCTTAATTCAAATAATTTCATTGATTCACATATCCATGTTATGATTCTGCTCTAGGTAATGTAGTAGGGTTTTATGTTTTGGTTTAACTGAAGATGGTTGGGATTGATCCCAATGGAGAGTTTTTATTTCCTTATATTTAGGTTCTTTTTTCCTCCACTTTCTTGCGCATCCCACAATGTGCAATGAAGCAATTCTTTGTAACCTTTTTCAGGAACATAATTTTTTCTCTCTCAAAAAAAAATTCAATAAATTTTATGGCTTATTTTATCTTATCATCAAGACAAATGAGCATGTGATCTACTTGAAGGTTTTATGTACCACATAAAAATACTTGCTTTCATTCCCACGGATCTGGTGAGAAAAGTAATTCTGTTTCTGGACATAACGAAATCCTAAAGCCATGGTAAATGGAAGTTACGGGTATGATCTCCCTTCAGGGTGTATCTTCCTGCATTGGTGAGTCCTCGGATGGAACAACTCTGGGGAGCTCCCCAGAACCATCAGAAGCGATGGTGGACTTGGAATCTGCGGTCCTCCCTCGAGCCCATGCTGAAATGAGGCTTAATATGGCTTGAAGCTCAGCTTGGTCCTTATACATGACATCTCCCTGAGCAACCACATGTCTCCCACGCTGGCAATTTGGGCTTTAAAATTGTGTGAGGCATTTTGTAGGAGACGAGATGCCGCCTTGGAATCACCATCAGATCTGAGTCTGGCTAATTAGAGACTGACTTTCTACATCGCAAATGAATGTCTGTAGCTTCTCTTGATTTTTGAAAGCCACCTATGTCGGTGTAGAATTATCAGCATTTTCAGAAGGAAGATTAAAGGGGTCCTGTTTTTATAGGCTACATATTTAGCCCTTTGGGATTAAGGTCACTATTATATTATCTTGTGTTACCTCCTTCTTTTAAACCTTATCTTTCTTTCTTTTCTTTTTATATTTTTATAGCATGTCAGCGAAAAAACAAGTGGATCACCTTCCAAGTCAGGAGAAAAGAAAGGAGCAGATGAGGTAATTCCCGCAATACCGGGCTTTCCATTTCTCTGGTTTTTAATCATGAATTCTACTTGAAACAGATAATGAGGTTGTGTAGAGCTCCTTACTGGAACATTGGCAAATTTAGTCTTCACTAAGATTTTATTTAAGAATATAAGCAGAAATCATTAAAAATTAATAAAAAAAAAATAAAGTGCTCCCGGGGAAAGAACCTTTAGAAAGAGTTTTTATTTAGGAACAGAAGCCAGTTATTGAGGGTGTTTTCCCTATAGGAATTGCTGAACCTTAAATGTTTTGTTGGTGACCATGGCAGATTTAGAGGAGGAAACCAGATGCTGTAGGGGAAAAGGAAATCTTTTTTCACGAGAGAGCACTATGAAAGAAAGATAGAGCCTGGATTAACCCATTGTTCAGGTTCATAAACAAAAGGAAGAGAGAAAGACTATTGGATCAATTCTGTGGAAACAGTAGTAAAACCAGATCTTTCCAGATAAGTTATCTATCAAATAATCTACTATTTGAAAGCTATAGTGTTTCTTTATTCTTCAGACTAGGAAATAATGATTTTGGATGTTATTCTCTATTAATATTAATCTATTAGGGGATCCCTGGGTGGCTCAGTGGTATAGAGCCTGCCTTCGGCCCAGGGCGTGATCCTGGAGTCCCGGGATCGAGTCCCACATGGAGCCTGCTTCTTCATGGAGCCTGCTTCTCCCTCTGCCTGTGTCTCTGCCCCTCTGTCTCTCTGTGTCTCTTGTGAATAAATAAATAAAATCTTAAAAAAAATTTTTTTTAATCTATTAGTAAACTATACACAAAAAGGAAATCTTTTCTAATGTGGTCAAGTGAATAGTAGGCGAGTTTGTATATCACTAATTATCTTATTACTTGAAAGCTTAAATATTACAGCTTAAATGTACAAACATTGTTGGTTTAGGCAACGACTGCTAGCACAGTGCTAGGTGTATTTTTTTTTTAATAATGTCTAGACTATAAAGTACCTTATTTCCATGTTTATAAGGGGCTTGAGAGAATGAGTAAGGAGCCCTATTATAGACGCAGCCAGGGGACAATTTGAGATCTCGGTGTTAGTAGAGGCAGGCTGTACTTTAAGTTTGAAACCAAAGGCTGAACTTCCACCTCAAGAAAAAGAAGAAGGAATTTTTTTTTCTCTTTATCAGCAATTCAAGGAATTCTGGTATTATTTCATAACACTTCTGAGAAGTTCAGATTTACAATTCTTGTACATGTCTCGAGCTGGGACACGGTGGTCTGTTTTGCCCTATCTCAACCAGCAGAAGTGAAGATGGAACAGAGGTTTTCCCCTGCTGCCATGCCATGAATCACTGTAGAGATGTGTGCAGTCAGAGATTGAAAATTGTTTATTATCTCACCCAATTCTGTCCATATCTATTTGCTAGGGTGGACAGGCCTATGGGTGGGATGACTTGGTAGTCAAGGTATATTTCCAATATGGTCTGTCTCCAAGGAATCTCTTATTCTTTATGTCACGTACAAATTAGTCACTGGGGAGATACTGTGGCCCTGGAGAGAATTCAAGGAAACCATCTTGCATTAGGCATCATTTTAGCCTTTGGGTGCCCGGTTATAAAACCATGTGTGATCCGGATTTGTTACCTGCCCTGCCTACGGTTGGTTACCATGTTCTCTCCTCAAAATTACCAGAGAAAAAATTCCTGAAACTAATCCTTTCTCCCAAGTATTTCATTTCCTACTGCTCTTTTGAACAGGAAATAAGATTTAGAAGTTTCATTTGGGTTTTGGTCATCCAGTTTCAGACTAGTATATACTTCCAAAGGTTAAATAACATGTCCCTAAGCATGTGCATACATGTGGGTTAGGCTTCCATGGACAAACCCAGGCCTTTGAAACAAAGTCAGTTTGAAAATGTGCTTTCTATGCTTAGGGGTGCTCCTTGGCATTTTTATCTTTTTCCCTATATTACTCGGCTGCATTTTATTTGGAAGTGCAAGGAAAAGGGCACATAGTGGGGGTTGGGGAAGATATAACTAGGAGAAAAAGTGATTAGGGTGAGGTAAAAACCACTATTATATTGTCGTATATAAAAATACCTGGGGATGAATGCTCCAGTTTAGAGTTCTTTCTCTCCTGCAATAGTAAAGTAGTTCTTGGTTGGTATTTGACCCCTTTACAGCCACTAATGATTGTAAGAAGTTGGCAGCAGTTTTAACAGACTCTTACAACTAAAATATCATTTGCTGTGTTGCATTTGCAATACAAATGCTTGAGAAATGACTGGAGTAAGGAGAACAAATTCGCTTATTTGTTTATACGAGTCATTATGAATTTGGCTCTGTCCTCCTCAGATGTAGAGGAATTATAGAATTAACAGTTGCATGCACTAACAAGCCAAAGATAAAATGACTAGAGCAGGGAAAAGATAAATGAAAACACTTAACATCAGCTCTTTTAAAAACCCTGGGACAGAGAAGCCTTTCCAAAGCTGCAGTCAAATCTATTTAAAGTATTTGTCTAACACATCTGGCCTCACTGGAGGAGTGAGCATTTTAGCAACATATTTCAGTCAAGGCCTGAGGAATGGAATTTAAAGCATGAGATGGGCACAATCTTACAGAGCCAATTATAAGAACTCAAATTTAATAATAGATCTATTTTTAGGGGGACAGGAAGGGAGCTATGAAGAGAAGAGAATAGAAATTGAGCCTTAGAGGAAAAGATATGTGGCTGATTTTCTTTACCATAAATAATAGCATTGGTGGCATTCTTTTCTCCAGTATTCACTTTTCCTCCTTCTAAAATGCATGAAGTATAGAATGACTCCAACATTTTTTTTTTACTTTTTCTCTTAATGAAATTAGTCTTTTAATTTTTTTTTATTTTATTATTTTTTAAAGATTATTTATTTGAAAGGGAGAGAGAGAGTGCAAGCAGGAGAAAGGGCAGAGGGAGAGAATCTCCAAGCAGACTTCCTGCTGAGTGTGGAGACCAACTCAGGGCTTGATTCCAGGATGACTCATGACATCATGACCTGAGCTGAAACCAAGAGTCAGAGGCTTAACTGACTGAGCCACCCAGGTGCACCCAAATTGGTCTTTTTTCAAATTCAGAAGCAATATGTACTTATGAAAAACAATGTTACCTATTCTACCACTTAGTTGTAACTATTGCTGTGAAATTTTGTGTGTATTCTTAAATTAATGTGATGATATCATGTGTTCATACTTAATATATATATGGATTTTAGCAACTTTTTTTTTTTTTTTAAAGAGAGAGAGTGAGCAAGGAAGAGGGGTAGAGGGAGAGCGAGAGAGAGAATCTTAAGCAGACTCCCTGCCCCATGTGGAGCCCAGTGTAGGGCTCGACCTCACAACTCTGAGATCATGACTTGGGCCAAAATCAAGTGTCTGATGCTTAACTGACTGAGCCACCCAGGAGCCCCTAAATTTAGCAACTTTTTATGCAGCATAAAAAACATAATCACTGAAGAAAATTGAGAAAATACTGAAGACTTTAAAGAAAAATGCCATCATCTAGAATTCTAGCACCTATAGAGGTGGCTACTACTCCCATATTGGCCTATTTCCCTACATCTTTTCTCTCTGTATATGCTATGCTTAAGCCGAGATAACAAAGAAACATCATTAGGAGGACCTGGAAAAAAAAGTAAATCATGTGCTTCGTGAAAGATCAATCTATTTCAACTGAAAAGAGTCATCATTGTGTGTGATTTTTAAGAAAATCATGATTTGGATATCTTGGCATTTCATATGGCATTTAATCTGGTTTTTATTTTGTTGTTGCTTTTTTGAGGGAGAAACACATATTTCTTCAAAATGTCTTCTGGGACAATGTTCCCACAAGCAAGTGGTGTAGCTGTTGTTAAAAAATTCTGGAAGACTAGTACGGCACACATCATTTTAAGGGGTTATGGGTTATGACAAGAGAGTCTGTATTACTTGTGGGGAGTTTATTGTGGCTGCACAAGCTGATGTCCCAGTGCCCAGAAAGAGGCAAAGCCAAAGAAGTGCCCTGAGAGCAGTCCCACCTGGCTCACCCAGACACCTATCCCAGCAGCAAGCCCAGAATCCAACTCCATGGCTGTTGTGGCAGGTGAAACTAAGGGAAGCTCCAGAGATTTTTGGACTGTAGTTTCTTCTTCTTCTTCTTCTTTTTTTTTTTTTTTTTTGAGTTCTATCTAAATTTTGATTCAGTTTTTCATTGACTGGAATATTTTTTACATAATTTTTTCAGGGAGGAAGTGTGAATGATGATTTTCTGAGTCTCTGTGGATCCAAGCATACTTTGGTGCTGGCTTCACACAGAAATGAATACAAAATTGTACAACATCCTTCGCTAGCAGTTCTGTTCCCTTAAAATTCCATACGTGTTGCTCCATGACTTTTCTGGCTTTTTGTGTTGTAAAGCTGTCTGGGGAAGCCTAAATTTATTTTTAGAAACCCTGTTTTCCCTGCCTTGGCGCATATACAATTTTGTTGTTGTTCTTACAAATTAAAAAATTGTCAAGATGTGCCTATATATCTGTTTCTCTTTATTAATTTTTTCCTGGAATGTCTTATTTAATTATTGTTTTCATTTTGGTTTAGCTCTCACGGCAATAAAAGTCAACCCCCTTATTGATTTCTAACCATGGGATGGGACAGGATACAAATTCTTTTGTTGATTATTGCAAGGCCTTTCCCATTAAAAAAAAAAGAAGGAAGTTTGGTAGTTCATTAAGCTCAGTAGTTTTTTTTTTTTTTTAAAGCTATGTGTAATACCCAGAAACATATGACAATAGCTAGAAAGTAGAGACCTTATGCATCATCATTCAATGAATTGTTTTATTCAAAGCTAAGGATACAGCTTTAGTAAAGAATATGAAAATAGTGTGCTTTTAGATCAAGCATCTGTGATATAAAATTGTTATACCGTTGGATAGGGAATGGCTAATAAAAACAAGTACTTTTTATCAGTGAGCCTATAAATATATCAACATTATGTTATTCAGGAATACTATACCCTTCATAATTGTACTTGGAATTTATCTAAGACCTTAGGTCTGACCAAAATTGTCTCTGAAAGACTGCACCTTATGGCACATGGAATTGGAATCAAATATTAATAAAATAGCAAAGGAACTGAATGGAAGTTAAATTTACTGGCTTCAGAGTAAGTCATAAGTCCTGGAAACCTGATGATTAAATATTAAATATTTATTAATATTTAAATATTAAATATTAAAACCAGAATGATTAAATATTATTATTCCTGAAATATACTGTTTTAAAGTATATATTTTTCAGTCTTCTCTTTAGATTTTATTAGTTTCTCAAGGATAGTGGCATGACTGATTTTAAAAAGAGAAAGAACTTGAAATCTTGCCCATAGCAAAATACCTCTTTCATCTGAGGATTGACAAATGTATGATTCTTGTCATAAAGTCAACAATATTTTATCGTACAACAATGTGCATAATTGCTTATTGTAGCCTTTTAAAAACAGTTCCTTTGTGAAAGCAAAACGAATGGAAAGTTGACGTCCTCAAGTCTTGTATGTTTCTATCAACATTACTACAAAATGCTTAGCAAACGTGTAGTGCACTGTGTTACTGTTATAAAAAAAAATATCAAAAACCCTCTATTCCAAAAAAAAAAAAAACCTAAAAAAAAAAAAAACAAAAAAACCCCCTCTATTCCTAATTTTCCAGGACATTACATGAAATAACACAGTGGTTCTCAGGTATTAACATGCCCAATAATCACCTAGATAATATGAAAGATAATGTGAAAAATTTAGACTCCTGGGCCCCATCCTCACAGATTCTGATTTAGCAGATTTAAGGTAGGGTCAACGAAACAGGTTTTTTTTTTTTTTGTCTTTTTTGTTTCTTTTTTAATTTTGTTTTTACCAGTTACCTCAGATGGCTCTTATGTCAATAGTCTTCTGAGCACATTTTGAGTAACACTGAGCTAATTCTTATAGAGTACTTAGCACAGTGCCTGGCACACATAAGCATTTCTTTCTTGATTCTTTTTCTTTTCTTCCTTCCTTTCTATTTCTTTTTTTTAATATAAATTTATTTTTTATTGGTGTTCAGTTTGCCAACATATAGAATAACACCCAGTGCTCATCCCGTCAAGTGCCCCCCTCAGTGCCCGTCACCCATTCACCCCCACCCCCCACCCTCCTCCCCTTCCACCACCCCTAGTTCGTTTCCCAGAGTTAGGAGTCTCTCATGTTCTGTCTCCCTTTCTGATATTTCCCACTCATTTATGCTGAGTGAAATAAGTCAATCGGAGAAGGACAAACATTTTATGGTCTCATTCTTTTTTCTTCTTTTAAGATGATCTCCTCACCCTGCCCCTTGGCCCAACTCTGCTCTGCCATGTTCTGGAGATAGCACGACTCTGCAGCACATTAAAAAGTGCGGCAGTTTCCTAGAGTCATGGCTCATGTAGACAGCTTTGTTCCTATTTTTCCTCAAACCTTGTCCCTGCAGCTATTCCTTCTTTCTTTTACTCTTTGTTTAATAACTTCTCCTTAGACTACAGATTAGTTTAGTCTTCCTCATCATAAACAGTTTTAAAATATTTCCTTTGGGATCCCTGGGTGGCGCAGCGATTTGGCGCCTGCCTTTGGCCCAGGGCGCGATCCTGGAGACCCAGGATCGAATCCCACGTCGGGCTCCCGGTGCATGGAGCCTGCTTCTCCCTCTGCCTGTGTCTCTGCCTCTCTCTCTCTCTCTCTGTGTGACTATCATAAATAAATAAAGAAAAAAATATTTTAAAAAAATAAAATAAAATAAAATATTTCCTTTGAAATGGCTCAAACTCCCATTCTATCTTATTTCTTACCTTCACTGCCAACATTCTTGGTTGAAATTACAGAAGAAAAGAGGGTAGAGACAGAGAAGGGAGAAACCAAAAGTAGATGTTAATGAATGCCTGTGACGGGGAGGTAGGAGGTAGGAAGGAGAAATCGTTGAACACGTCAAAGAAGAAGCAATTAAAAGGGCAGAGGGACCTGGATGTTGCAGTGTCATCAATGGGAAGACTGCAAGAAAGGTCTAGGCTGCTAATTGGAGAATTTTGGAGGCTGTGGAAGAGCCTTTGATTGTGGATTGGGATTTTGCTTGTCCCCTTCAGAGCTGTTACTGTTAGGATTGTGAGAATGCTGAGTAAGTGGAGATTATGCACTGATGACTCTTCAGTGTATAACGATTTAAGTAATGAATATCTGATGAAGAAGAAAAAAAGGACATTGAAATCTGTGTTTATTTATGCAAAAAGATAAGTGTGGCCAAGATGCATCACATATTATGGATTTCTCAGATTGTTTGCCAATTGTTTATGGGTAAATGGATTCATTGGTTAATTGAAAGACATTATTTGGAAAGAACTCAGGAGTGAATTCTAAACATATATTTATCTTAATCATTAGGACTCCAGGCTTCCTAGTTGGTTATTCACATCAGAGTTTGCATCCCTGAGCTCTTTCTTGTGTAGATCAAGCCTCTGATTCCTGAGTGGTCTAATTGGAGCTCAAGGAGCAGAATTTTTTGGACTTTAGTACATTCCAGAAATATATCACACTGGAATCTGAAATCTGCAAATATGGTTTTGAGCAAATACATTTCTCTTATGGGAAATCGAGAGCTAAAATACTTTCAAATTCACATTCCAATTTTGGTTTCACTTAGTACTTCAGATAAAAATTGTTTTGCTGAATATAATTTTGTGACTTACTTTTTTGCCTGCTTTCTTAAAACACTGAGTAGACTCCCTAACATCTGAAACCATACATCTATTTCACTGAATAATGAAAGCTGAATAGGAAGCTGAATTTTAAAGTAACGCATTTAAAGGATAATGAATGTTCTTACTACATGCCATAAGGAAAAGAGCTTGCTGAGGTATTAGGTGTGATAGCTGCCTGAATGCTAAACATATAGTTCAGGAGACACCCAGTGGCTAAAGGAGGAAATTCTTTGCTGTAGTACATCCTTAACTTTGTCTTTGTAAATTAGCATGTTAGGGGAGAGAGAGAGAGAGAGAGAGAGAGAGTGTGTGTGTGTGTGTGTGTGTGTATTTTAAGAGGCTTGATTTTGACTTCTTGTATACATTATCTTCAAATATTTGAAATCTTCCAAATTATAAGACTGGAAATATATAGTTAAGCTTTTCCTTTAATAAAAACATAAATGGTATTTTAAAATGTAAAATAACTGGGAGACGTAAATAAGAAAAGCAAACCTTTTTAATTTTTTTTAATTGAAGTTCGATTTGCCAACATCCAGTGCTCATCACCCAGTGTCCGTCACTCAGTTAACCCATCCCCCCACCCGCCTCCCCTTCCACTACCCCTCGTTCGTTTCCCAGAGTTAGGAGTCTCTCATGAATAAACCTTTTTTAAAAGACCCAGAAATTCCAAGTCTAAGAATTTGCTTCAAGTACATAATCAAAAGTGTGCTTGATGGCACAAGGATCTTCATCACTGTATTCATAATAATAACAAACTAGCCACCTGGGTGGCTCAGTGGTTGAGTGTCTGCCTTTGGCTCAGGGTATGATCCGGAGGTCCTGGGATCGAGTCCCACATCAGGCTCTCCTCAGGGAGTGTGCTTCTCCCTCTGCCTATGTCTCTGCTTCTCTCTCTCTCTCTCTCTGTGTCTCTCATGAATAAATTAATAAAATCTTTAAAAAATAATAATAACAAACTAGGAGAGAAACACATGTACAGCAGTAATGAATTGACGAAGTTATGACACAGGTATAGTAACCAAGGCATCTTTAACACCATACTTCAAAGAACATTTAATGACAGAGAAGAGTGTTAGGTTAAAAAAACGGTGACAGACTTATGATGTGTTTCACTTACATAATGTACATAATGTATTTGTAACGTCTTGTGCATGTTTTTGTATTTACAAAAGAGAAAAATAACTGAAAGTAGCTGTCTTGATTGGCAGGATTTTGAGTAATTTACATTGCCTTCTTTCTACTTTTTTCTTTGTTCTAAATGTATATTTTTCATCAGAAGGGAAAGAATAGAAAACAGCATCAGATAATGAACAGAATAATGGAAGAGAGTGTTTTTAACACTGATCAGAACTAAATCCGTGCATCTGTCTCCTTAGACCCTAAAAAGAGAAGTCTCGTATACGTGAGCCTTTTTTCTTTGGAACCTCTAAGAGATAGTTCCAGAGCGAAGCTGCTGCCACCGTGTGTTTGTGTGTGTGTGTGCACACGCGCACATGTGCGTGTTTGAGTAGAAGTGTGTCTCTTAGATATGGATAGGGTTAAGGATTTAAGCACTAAGGCAGCTTAGAGGGCAAGGATTCTTAACTATTTATAGTTCTTAGTCCCCTTGGAATCTGATGAAAACCGACGTTTTCTTCTGAGAAGTACACACATGTGTGAATTTAAAAAATACCCCTGGGCAGCCCCGGTAGCGCAGCAGTTTAGTGCCACCTGCAGCCCAGGGTGTGATCCTGGAGACCCTGGATCGAGTCCCACGTCAGGCTCTCTGTATGATGCCTGTTTCTCCCTCTGCCTGTGTCTCTGCCTCTCTCTCTCTCTCTGTCTCTCTCTCTCTCTCTGAATAAATAAATAAAATCTTTAAAAAAATTAAAAAAAATAAAAAATACCCCTAAAACATGCCATATAGTTTAAAGACATTTAGATGTACACACCATCCCCACCCCTGAAGGGGCAATCTTATTGAGTAGATAAATATAGGAGGTACCATCTAATCATATTTCCCCAGTTGGCTTGTTGTTGTTGTCTGTAATCCCACCGTTAGCAGCTTTCTTAACCTTTGAGGTAAACATTGCTTCCCCTGGCTCCTCTTTGAATTTGCAGGTATTCTTAGGAGAGAGACTATATAAATTATTAATGTCATAGTGAGAAGTAGTTTGACAAGAGGAGAACAAAATTATGTAGCACTGTTTTTCTGTTGACCTGAGAGCATTTGATAATAATAGCTCACACAAGTATAGCAATTACACGCACACACACACACACACACACACACACCCCTTTTACAATAATCCCATTCTCCTGATGAGGAAAGTGAAGCAAAGCTTGATTAAATAACTTGCCCAGGGTCACATAGGTATTCGGTAGGGAAGTCCAGAATTGAATTTTTTTTTTTTTTTGCAATCTATCCTTTTAACTAGTTTCTGAATAGTATTCATAAAATTACCAATCTTAAGAATTCGATGTAAGGCCAACACCAAAAACTTTCTTACTACTGTTGTTCATTTTTGTAACTCTTCTTTCCATCTTTCTTCCTTGGGTTGTACCTTCTTTTCATTGAAGAAGTTCAGGAAGTAAGATTAAGTCATTCCACGGAAATAAAAAGCATAGCGTAGGGAATATATAGTCAATGCACTCATGAGAGTGCGTGTGACAAGCAGTAGTTGCACCTGTGAGAGCCCAGCATAGCATTTGGAGCTGTTGAGTCACTATGTTGTTCGCCTGAAACTAATGTAACAGTGTGTGTCAACCATACTTCAATTAAAAAAAGAGTAAATCATTCCCAGTCCCAGGAATCTGAAATGTAAGGAAGAGTAGGGACAGCTATTCCCTCTCTGGGGAGTAGGACGTGCAACAGAGAGGGAAGCTGAGTCACAGCAGGACTCAGAGTCAGAAGGATAGCATTTGGCTGCTGGTCAGGGCAGCCACCCCAGGACTAGAAAGACTTGAGTTGGCTTGAAGATGATGAGTGTGTACTGACTAATTAGAATATAACCAAACTCCACGAAGTGCAGCTACCATAGTGGTGTGCATGAGGCATTTCATTCAATAAGTGAATTTCCATGCAATGAGTTAATAGTAAGATTTATTCACTAAGACTTATTTATCAGTGTTTCCCAGGGGCTAACGTATCCTATTTATTGCACTGCATCTGTGCTAGCATACATTTATTTATACTTCCTTTGGTAATAAAAGCAACTTGTACTTATTTGTACACTATTTACGACCATGGTATAAAGGAACATTTGTAGATAAAAGTCAAGCTTTGTAATTGCTAGTGTTGGGGAATCTGCGTACCCTTTTGAAAGACAATCATTTTCTAGATACTATTTTCCAATTTAGCATGTGTTTTCATGTGGAAACACAATGCTTCTTGTCATTTTATAGGGTAACTATTAAGTAATGGAACTGATTTGTTAACAAATATGTCAAAACATATATTTTAATGAGAGTTTTCATCCTGAAAACCACTACATTTCATCAAGTCTAAGAAACCACAGATCTAAAAATGCACCGATTGGAAAATGCTAAGAAAGAGAAAAAAACTATCAGTTATTCTCTGGCCACAGCTTCCATATACTGATTTTTTTTTATTGAAGTATAATTGGCATACAGTGTTTTATTAGCTTCAAGTGTACAATACGATTCAACAATTCTATGTGTCATTCAGTGTTCATCACGACACGTATACCCTTAATCCTCCATCCTTTCCCCCTTCCTCCCCTCTTGTGGTGATTTTTAAAAAGCATCCATTTGCAAGAGGTATGAAAAAGGAAAGAAAATGGTGGCTTCATATCAATAAAATGAAATCCACTGGTAACCTGAAAATATAGAAAGTTAAGATGTTTTTCTGTTGGTCAAATAATGTTGAAACGAATTCCACTGTTATCATCAAAGCACAAAGAATTTCTCTCTTCCTCAGGATTTTTCTCGCTCAAGTCAATCAGTGTCATCCAGTTCAATAGCCTTCTCATAATTATCACGTGTGAATCTGGTTAACTTTTGGGAGTTTCAAAAACTTAAGTCTCCATTTGGAGGATAAATGTTTGTTTTGCATCTAAGGATAATCGAATGTGTTGCTGTTTCCAAAAACAGTTCAACAGTTTTGATATTTCAAAAGTATCTTGAGAAATTATTTGAGCATGCCAGCAGCCACACTGAACCTTTGAGGATTCCAATACTCGTTTAACACAAGAGTTCTTGCTTGTGTAACTATGTGCTCAAAAATTTTGTCACATATAATATTTGATCTGTTGCTTATAGACCATTCTGAGCTAAAGAATCCCCTAGCCTGCTCTGGTAAGGGCTCCCCAGGATTGAATATCTGCTGTTACTTTGGTAGAAAAGTAGACCAGCTCCATTTTCCTGCATTTTTTAAAAAAGACTTTATTTATTTATTTATTTATTTATTTATTTATTTATTTATTTATTTATTTGAGAGAGACAGAGAGGGGAGAGAGAGAGGAGAGCATGAGTGATGGGCAGAGGGAGAGAGAGGGGGAGAAACAGACTCCATGCTGAGCTTAACCCACTGAGCCACCCCGGTGCCCCATTTGCCTGCATTTTGGGGGGAGAAAAGAATCACTGGGTTTATGGCTGTAGAAACTCTGACCCTCTCCCTGCAGGGAAGGCGCTGGGTCAGCTGGGGCATGAGACAGAGCTCTTGCCCCACAGGTAGATTTCATCATCCTGGGAAGCCTTTCAGGAATGGGCATCTAAAAACCAACTTGCCCCTTTATTCATACCCAAACCTTCATCTTGCTTGGGATTTGGTGAGCTGCTTGGATTGATGGGTTCATCAGATTTGGAAATGTGTTTGTTGGCCATTAGTTCTTCATCTATTTTGTTTTGTTCCCATCTCTCTCCTCTTCTTTAGAGGGTGCGATAATTATACATAGATTGGCTGCTTCAGGTTGTCCCTCGGCCCCCTGACCCTCTGTTCCCCACCCTCTAGTCTACTCGCTGTTTCATTCTGGCTATTTTCTATTGCTATGAATCCACATTCACCAGTCTTTTCTTTTGCGATACCTCATCAGCTCTTAATCCCAGTGTATTTTTCATCTCAGACATTGCATTTTGTTATCTTTAGAAGTCTGATTTGGGTGATTTTTAAGAAAATGTCTTTCATGTCCCTTCTTAACTTATTTTTTAAAAGCTTCTTATTTTGAAATAAGTAGATTCCAGGAAGTTGCAAAGATACTGTGGAGAGGTCCCCTGTATCCCTACATTGGTTACGTATTAGGTAATTATAGTACAATATCAGAACTAGGAGGTTGACATTGGAACAATGTGTGTACGTAGTTCTATGCCATTTTATCACACGTAGGGATTCCTGTAGCCAGTGCTGCGATCAAGATACCATGCTTTTTGAACATTCTATTTTCCTACCTATGGAAAATTAATAAGGGTTTTTTTTTTTTTTTTTTTTTTTTCTGCTTCTAGGCATGCCTGGTAGCTTTTTATTTGATGTCAAACAGATGTGAGCTTCATCTAGTTGGGTGCTTGTTTATTGTCACCGCTGCCTTAAGTTTCCTGGAACTATGTTCTGGGACACAATTAAGTTACCTGGAAGTGGTTTAATCTTTTGAGGTTTGCTTTTAAGCTTTGTTTGGCTGGAACAGAGCAGCCTTTAGAGGTGGACTGTCCTGTCCTTCTGTGGACTCTACCAATGATTCTGACTGCTGGGGACACACTCTATTCCTGATCTGTGGGAGCCCTCCGGATTATACCTCTGCTCCTTCTGGGTGCTCTTTACCCAGATGTGGGGTTTCTTCGCAGGATACACATGCAGACCTTTGGGGCTCTCTGTTGCAGCTTTTTTCTTTCTGGTGCTTTCCCTGTGAACCGCTTAAGCCCCCTTGGTCTGTGGAATTCCCATCTCTACCTCCTCAACCCGAGATCGATGGCTTCTTCCTGGGTTCCTCTTCCATGTTCCGTGTTCATGCAGCCTGGAAACTTCTCCAGGCAGGAAGCTTCTCCTTAGCCTTCTCCTAAGCCTCCCTTCACTCATTTATTTCCCTGTCAGGAAACATCCCATGCTGCCTGGTGTCCAATGTCTGAAACCCACTGCTTCATATTATTCTCTGGGAGTTTTTTAGTTGCTCAGGGTAGAAACCCTCCTCATTTTTTATTTATTTTTTTATTTTTTTTAATTTTTATTTTTTAATTTTTTATTCATTTTTTAAATCTAAATTTCCTTACACCTTTTTTTTTTTTTTTAAGATTTTATTTATTTGAGGGAGAGACAGAGGGAGAGAGCACAAGTAGGGGGAGTGGCAGGCAGAGGAGAGGGAAAAGCAGGCTCCCGGCCAAGTGGGGAGCCCAGTGCGGTGCTCGAACCCAGGACCCCAGGATCATGACCTGAGCTGAAGGCAGACGCTTAACTGACTGAGCCACCCAGACGCCCCTTCCTTACACTTTTAAATCCAAATATCCTTATGCACAAACTTCATAAGTGTAAAAGGGAAATGCACTTGTACTTGAAAGGAGCATGTGGCCCAGCTTACGGACTTAAGTTCCTTCCTTTCCTGTGAAAGTGTTTGAGCAGTTTTGAAGTTGAGTTGTTAAATTTTTCTCATTCATAAGCCTGATCACTGACCTTACTTCTTTGTTCACATACTGAGTTTTAGTGCTTTCCAGGCACTCTGCCACCATTTAAATGTGCAACAAAACTGTTGAAATCATCCCTGTGGTGTCTTGACATCTGACACCTTGTAGTGCCTCAAAAGGGTCTTTGCTACTCTGAAGAAACACATCGAGGTCATATTTATTTCTGCAGATATTTTGACCCTGAATCACCACCACCTCATTCCCTGCACACACACACACACACACACACACACACACACGAGACCTGTGTGACAATGCCAGCAGCTGTGGAACCCATCAGAGCAAGGTCCAAAAGGGATTGTTCTTTGACATTGGATGCCAGACCAGCAGGACCTGCTGCTGGCAGGCCTCACTCAATAGGGAGGCTTTTCAGTATTAACCCTGTAAGTAGTCCTGGGCCCCCCTTAGCCAGCACTTAGTGAGTAATCCCGGTATGTCTGGCTGTGGGTTAGGTGTATCACATTTACACCTTCTGTGTAATTCCCAGAGCTCATGCAGACCTAGGAGTGTGATGTGTTCCCTCCAGTCAGAATCATTGGGTACTCATAAGGGTATCCTCCCTGTATTTAAAAAAGAAAAAAAAATTAGTCTACTCTGAAGGCTGCTTTCATCCTCCCTAACAAAGCTTAAAAGCAAACCTCAAAAGGATCAAACTCTTCCCAAATAACTTGTCTCCATTATTAGAATCATGGCTAGTCCTAAGGAAAATAAAAATCACCTTTTTTTCTATAATGAAAGGAAATAATTTTTTCCTGATTATTTAAATAATAAAAGCTAATGGAAAACTCTCAACAGCCACTAAAGATTCCTCATGAGTTAAAACGAGGCCTGTTGGGGTTGCCCTTGGGGAGATCAGTCTATTTCATTGCTGCTTGATCAAGAACTTTGGGTCTCTCCAGAGTAGGGATTTCCAATGTATGGGCCACAGACCTTTCCTCATCTCCTTTGATTCTCTCGACCTCTGTCCTAGGTATGGGTATGGTTATTCTTTTTTTCAGATGAGAAAAACAGTGCTTAGACACATGCATGCTTTTGCCTATGGTCTCAGTAGGCATTTGGGGGAGCCAGGATTCTTGCCGCACATATCAAAAGATAGAGCCTTCATTCTAGGGAACCTGGCACCTTTCTTTGTGGTCACTAAGTCTCAGGATAACATAAGGCTTCATTCAGGGGACCTTTCCTGAGATTTTAGGAGTTGCTGTGAGACACAACTCTTTGCTGTGTCACTATTGAGCGAGACCTGTGAGAGCCAGAGCAACAGGTCCTGCTGGTCTGGCACCAGATGTCAAAGACCCTTCTGGACCTTGCTCTGCTGGGTTCCACAGGGGGATTTTTCTGAGATTTTAGGATATAGTGACATAGCAACCCTTTGCCAGGCTCGTGGAACTTCACTGATACTTTGAAAACAGTTTTTAAGACTTGAGTTCTGACTCCTTTAATAAACAATTTTTATTGTGGACTATGGCAGACGTAGGAAAATGGTCTGTAATTCATTCTTTTCATACCTTTCCACAGCTGCAGATAGAAGTGATCTAATTCTAGTCACTGAATTTCACTGCTCAAGCATGTGGTGCCTCTTTTGGGGGTCTCTTGACTGGCAGACTCTGAACCACTTTTGGAGTAGGAGAGGCTGCTTAAAGTAGGTGTGGCTTCATAGTCCATGAAAATAGGGCCTGTTTACATTTAGGACTGTAGGAGAGATCACATGTTCTCTGTCAGTCGGTAGGACTGAGGCCCTGTGGCATGTTCAATTGGGAGGAGGGGATGACTCAGCCAGCCCCTGACCTGACAGATGGGGATGAGGGGCACTATCCTCCTGATGGTTTCCCTTCTGATCCTTAATGGGTGTAGGGGTGGCTCAGTTGCTTACGCGTCTGCCTTTGGCTCCAGTCATGATCCCAAGGTTCTGGGATCAAGTTCTGCATCGGGCTCCCTGCTCAGTGGGAGCCGTTTTCTCCCTCTCCCTCTGCCCCTGCTCCTGCTCACCATCTCCCATACTGCCGTCACAATACTGGCTTTTTCACAGCCACTTTTAGTTTTATCCCATTTATCTAAGACTTACTTCTTCCCTTGGCCGATGGCACTGCATGTATGCTTGGGAGAGATTTTAGTCCATAGGTGATGTCTGGGAGCCTTAAGTCAATGACCGTTAGGCCTCTTGGATACCCATTTCATTAACATGTGTCCACCCTGCTGCTTTGGTGACCTTCCAGAAGTGCTCTAAATGTGGTCAGCCATGGGCATGTAAAGATGATACTTTGAGGACAATAAGCTAAGTTTTGACTTTTCTGCTTGCAGAGGTGATATTTCCCCTGAAGGAAAAGAAGGCTTTGGCTCAAGATTTGATGGCAGGCATTTTCAAAAAAAAAAAAAAAAAAAAAAAAAAAAAAAAAAAAAAAAAAATCAAGCATATAAATCTTGCTAAATATTAAAGAATTAAACCAGGTTGCTCTCAATTATATATTTTTAAAAATTTCATTATATAGACATACAACTTCTTAATATGCTATGTACCAGCAGTACTGTCCCTCCTGTATTCAATGCTTATAGTGCGTTTTACACATATGACAGCTGTCAGAGCATAGTCTCACCATTTGACATTATAAAAACTGTATAGTTTGTCAACTTGCCTCTCTGAGATATGGATCTTCATAAGAGACATATCAAGGCCTTGTTGAGAAAGAAGCTGTATATTTTACCTTTCCTTTTCTCTGCCCTCCACTTATTGTTCTATTATCAATTGAAATGGTGGTATAGTTTTATAAGAAAATACAAAAAAAGGACAAAGAAAATTTTTAAAAATCGCTCTTAACTGCACCATCAGAAAATAACCTCATATGAACTTCAGTGATCATATTATACACACTATTTTATAAGCTAATATTTCTTCATATAAAATATGAATAATATGTTTTCATTTAATGAAGTGTTCTTCTGAAAATGATATTTCATCCTGTAGCTGTCCATAAAATAATCCTCTATTGGGGGAGGCAATACAGGCAAGTAAGAGAATGGGATCTGAAGCAGACTTTAACCAGCAGTGATGATGGCTGAGTTAATGTTCTCTCCCCATTTCTCAGTCTCCTCACCCATAAAATGAGGATAACAATAGTACCAGCTCTGTATCAGTTCCTATGAAGATTAAGTTATGATACATCGTACTTTTTTTTTTAATTTTTATTTATTTATGATAGTTACAGAGAGAGAGAGAGGCAGAGACACAGGCAGAGGGAGAAGCAGGCTCCATGCACCGGGAGCCCGATGTGGGATTCGATCCCGGGTCTCTGGGATTGCGCCCTGGGCCAAAGGCAGGCGCCAAACCGCTGCGCCACCCAGGGATCCCTGATACATCGTACTTAAAACACTTACAGTGCTTGCAGTAATGCTCTAAATAGATACTCTTACTAAAGCATTATTACTCTATTATTATCTGTCATTGTATTATTCTAATAAAATAATTGCCTGGCACATGGTAAGTAGTCAGTAAACATTCATTACTATTACCTATATTGTGTTCAGCTTTTTACTGTGATAATACTATGATGAATATCTTTGAAGAAAAAAGGCTTATGCTCTCTGTTCTTATTTCTCTAAGATTTTTACAAGTAGAATTACATCTTTGATACTTATTGCTAAATCACCCACTCTAGAGGTAGTACTAACACACAGTCTCTAGCACGGTGAGAGAGAAAGCACCCACTTATCAAGGGATGTTGTTTCTGGAAGTGGCCCATGGAGGAAATGGCAACTGCCTATGTGAGGATTTTTGTAGGTCTCCAAAATCACTGACCCTCGAGCAATTGAGATTTATTTAACTTCCTCTTCCTTTTCAATGTTTATATAGTCTTGGAGCAAAGATAAGAAAAATGTAAAAATATATTTATTTTTTTGTATGCTTACTAGTATATTAGTCTGAAGTTTGCTTGAGAAGATATTTGTATGGATATGAAAATTTGCATTGTCTACATTGTTAAGGTGGTTTCCCCCATTGAAACTAATATTTTTTATTTTTAAGAAAAAAGCAAGAAGCCTTGAGAGCAGTCAACCTTCCAGAACCCATGCTGGTGGAACAGCCCCAGCCACCAAGGTCAGTCATTTCTTAAACATGAAAAGATGGACCTAGTCTTCAGGTCCATCATTTGTGGGTGGGGTCTGTAGAGAAGGCAAATAGTGCCTGTATGTCATGATAAATTTTGAACAAAGTATCATTTCTATGTGGGGAGGAGTGGAAGGGGGATGTAATTTCTTAATAATGATTTCAATGATTTAAAGCCTAGTAAAACCATTTATGCTTTAATTCTTCTTAGCATATAGTAAGTGTCCAGTAAATATTATTATCACAATACCTATAAATAATAGTGGACTTTGACACATACCATGAGTAGAAATATAGTGCTCTCACCTCTTCAGAAAATAATTCAGATTCTCTTCATGTGCATTAGCCACACCAGGCTCTCTGCTAAATGCTCCATATAATTATCTTATGTAGTCTCTTCACAATGTTATAATTATTATTCCTTTATACCTAAGGAAACCAAGGCTCAGGGAGGTTAAGTTCACAAAGCCAGGAAGATGGAGGTAGGGTTTGAACCCAGGTTTCCTGTTCATATAAGGTCCTCGACACTGCTGGACCCCAGAAGCTCGAATTGAGCATTCTTTGGTAACACAGCTCTTCAGAGTTTTGCAACTTCTAAAAATCACTGAAACAACATATTTCAAAACAAAAAGTACAATTTTAGCTAGTAGTTTTCAACATTTAAAACTAGTTATATTCAGCCCATTTCACTTGTGGTTTTCCAGTATGTCTGAGACCATCAAAAACCTTAACTTATTTCAGGACTGTCTATACAAATATTTTAAATAAACATTTTTCCTTTAAAACTGGTGGCTTTCCTATGAAAGTTTGCGAACTTTCTGAGATAGGTTGCTTGCTTGACTAAGAGTTCATATTTTAGTGCTTCTAAAGTTGGCCAGAGTTGAACAGATTTGGGGGCACTACAGCGTCAACGCTCAGTATGGGTAAGAGGTCTTCTGCACTGCCAAAAAAACCCAAGTTGCCTCTTTGCCACTTATTACTAGCAAGTTTACTTAGCCCCATAGAGCCTCATTTTCTTCATCTGTAAAATGGGGATAGGATGGCTCTTGACAGATCTGCCAAGAGGCTTAAGTACATGATAATAAAATATATAAAACTCTTTGCGCTGAGCCTGGCATTTAGTAGATGTTAGAAAAATGTATCTTGTTAGCTTCATACTCTGTTGTTTGGATGTCTGAAACTAAAAAGAGGAGCAGCCTGAGTGGCTCAGTGGTTTAATGCTGCCTTCAGTCCAGGGCCTAATCCTGGAGTCCCAGGATCGAGTTCCACGTCAAGCTTTCTGCATGGAGCCTGCTTCTCCCTCTGCCTGTGTCTCTGCCTCTCTGTCTCTCATGAATAAATAAATAAATAAAATAAAATAAATAAACCTTAGAAACTAAAAAAGATTTTTCAAATATGTCCTGTCTTTTATAGTACTTTTATTTACTAAATAAATTTAAATTATGCCTCTAAAAATGAGAAGGCTCATTAGAAAACCCCAGCCCTATGAGATTTAGTGAATCATCTTTAGGTGATTTTCAAATTTTGGAATTATCTAAATTCTTGGGCAGTGTGGTGGTTAGTACATTGTAGAAAATCACACCCAGTTTTCTCTTGAAGTTAGCCATAAGGAGCAGTCCCTTTTCTGTCTTTTTTTTTTTTTTTTTTAACACACAAAGTTATCATCCAGTCATCCTGAGGTTATAAAGAATTTTGATATCTCCCCCAAACCCTGCTCTGTCTCAAGACACTGAAGGAGGGGGCCTAGCTGGGAGGTGGAGACATTTTAGCCACCTATTTATTTATTTATTTATTTATTTATTTATTTATTTATTTATTTAATACCAAACCTGACAGTCTTTCCTTAGCTTCTAAAACATTGTCATCTCCTTACCTACATTATTCTCTGTCCTGTTGCAATCCCTCACTACATGTTCCTGACTCACTTTGCTTCACCAGTTCCCTGAATATTAGTTTCCCCAGGGTTTTATTCTTCACTCCTTTCCTTCTCGTATTTTTAACATTTATAGAATTTGGAAGAAAAAATATATATATACGTATATATTATACTTGCTTATTTCTTCTTTTGATGTCTAATTGAAAGGGCTTTAATTCAGGATCAACAACACCGTAAAGACTTTGTTTATTTGAGAGAGAGAGCAAGAGAGCACATGCGCACACACACACACACACACACACACACACACACGAGCGCATGCAAGCTCAAGTTGGGGTGGGTGTGGAGCAGAGAGAGAGAGAGAACCTCAATCTGACTGGAGTCATGGGAGGCTGGATCTCACGACCCTGAGGTCATCACTGAACCAAAATCAACTTAACTTAACTGACTGAGCGATCCGGTACCCCTGCATCATCATCACTTTCATACAAAGGTCATTCCCATGCATCATTTAGAAAAGCTGGGGTAATAGCATTTGTGATCACTTAAAGCCTTTTATTATACAATTAATTCTGATAACACGCACAGGCAACATATTACCCCGGCACATGACATGACAAAATAGTAGATATAATTGGCCATGGGAATTAGTCTTGGTTTTCTTGATTCTTGACACATTGAACTTAAAAACTAAAATAAATTATAGTTCTGCCATTACAAAGAAAACTTTACAGCCTGTCTTAAAAGTTAAATATTTAATTTCAAGTCATGCATAAGCTGTGTGATATAGAATGGTTGCCGTGTATTGCAGAACTGTTTTATGGGCGTTCTTATGAAATGAGTAATTATGTGCACAAATAATACCACTTCTATCGTGCATTTCTGGGCTTAGAAGACCCAAAGTGCTTAAGTGGCATAAGTCTTTCTAACTCAAAATAATTATTGTAAAATGGGTAGTGCTTATTAATATTCAATTTTTGATTAATTAGTAATGAAGACTAATGAGGCTGCAGAAATTATTCATGCTTTTATTAAAGCCAGTATGAAAATAGTTGTGACCCATAATCAGTCATGCAGTTTTATCTCTGGAAGAGTTCTCAGGCAATATGTATCGTAACCACCTCCTGTTCAGGTGAGGAAACCAAGGTTGAACTTGCATTAAGGAATGTGGCTGCAGAAACTACTAAGAAGATATATTTGTTAAGGCTGTTAGTTCCACCTGGAATCCATCTGTTTCAAACCAAAAAAGAATTTCTTAAGGATAGCAGGAGTAGCTTGTGGAGGGATCCAGAAGGCGCTAGCAGTGGGAATCTGAAGTTCCACAGCTAAGGACAATGCCCAGCTACACCATCGGAGCTTCTTTTGCTGCCACCACAGCTTGAGCACCAAACACAGTTAGGACTGGATGCCAGAAACTCTGCCACTGCCAATCTTGAAGATTAATGTGCCTTGTCAGACACAGATTTCTGGGTGAGCAGTGGTCTCCTTACACTGCTCACTTCCAGTCTCCTTCTTTTATGGCACATCTGTTTGACCATAAAAAGTCACATACCTCAACCCTATTACAAGGGAATCTGGGATTGTGAATGTTCTGGATTCTACTTTGCATATTGATTAGATGGGAAATTTATTAATATGTAGTAAGGGTTTTCAAATGTGTGGCCAGCTGCCAACTGACATATCTACTACAGAAAGGAAAACGGGAGAACTGCCTAACTGAACAGGAATATAAATAAATCATGATATGTTATTCAGCAATATTAGGCCTTTAAAGCAGAAGAAGAGGGGATCCCTGGGTGGCTCAGCGGTTTAGTGCCTGCCTTCAGCCCAGGGAGTGATCCTGGAGTCCCAGGATCAAGTCCCAGGATCAAGTCCCAGGATCGAGTCCCAGGTCAGGCTCCCTGCATGGAGCCTGCTTCGCCCTCTGTCTGTGTCTCTGCCTGCCTTTCTCTGTCTCTGTCTCTGTCTCTGTTTCTCATGAATAAGTTAAAAAAAAAAAGAAATACATTTAATAATAATAAAACAGAAGAAGATACAAACAACTTTTCTCCCAGCAGCAGAGGAGAAGATATGCGAAGGAATAAGCCCCCATCAGAGAATTCTTTTGTGGTTTTGCTCCTGGTTTTGCCATAAAATAGCTATGTTGGCATAGCTCTCTCCTCTCAAAAAAAAAAAAAAAAAAAATAGCTCTCCTCTCAGGTGCTAATTTTCTCATTCATAAGATTACTGAGAGGCTGAATAAACTATGTGTGTTCTGGCATTTAATGTCGGCCTCACCCACAGGTACCACATGTGATTTGGAGGCGGACTCTGTGTGTTAAGTAGGCAAGCATTTTTATTTTAATAATCATGTATATATTTTAAGGTGCCAAAAAATAAACTAGCACCTCAAACTCATGATCCCAAGGATAGTTTTCCTTAAGTCAGGCTAAATTAAAAGTTAAAAAGTAAATCCAGTTTTTCAAATATTAAGTAAATGTAAAACATTTATATAGTCAATTACAAATATTATAGGCAATGCACAAGCAACCAATGTTTGGAAAACAAGATTCAGAGAAGTCTCATATTTTAATATTCACATTGAACCAGTGGGGTTTTTATTAAAACGAAGATTCTGATTCAGGAAGTCTACAGTGAGACTGAGATACTGCTCTGCTAACAACCTCCTAGGCTGCTGTTCTTGCTGGTCTAGCAACTACACTTTGGGAAGCAAGGATGCTGAATTGTTCTGATTACAGGTAGCTCAGACTACCTGTACCTTAGATTAACTAAACAGTGATTGGAGAAAGTGGTATAAATACAGATTCTCAGATTCCAAGCCAAGAATTCTGATTCAAGAGGGTAGAGTGAGGCCCGGGGTTTTTATATAGTTAATAGCTACCTCCAGGAGTGTCCGATGCAGATGATCTGAGGACCACAGTGGGAGAAAGGATGAACCTCAAAGGTAGACAAAGCACATTAGGAAGTAATAACATCCCTCTTCATTTCTGAGAAAAGGAGCCTCTTTCTACACGTACAGCAAGATAAGATAAAAATTTATTTCATAGCATGTAATTACTCGTCTGCACTCTTGAGGAGCACAGGATCCCTCACCTGCAGTGAGGAAGACTTGCTGCCCAACTAGGGGCTGCGGTACCCAGGACTCATCCCTATTGGGGTGTGGCCCAAATAAGTCACCCTGTGGTCTTTTTGTCATAGGGGGAAATGAATGCCTGTGAAACCTATATGAGCTGAGGCTTAATTTAAAAAAAATTAAAAGGAAAGAAAATATTAATGATAAAAAAAGGAATTATTAAAAGATTTATTTATTTGAGAGAGAGAGAGAGCATGAGCCTGGGGAGGGGAGGAAGGAAAGGGACACCCTGCAGAGCAGGGAGCCTGATGCTGGCTGGGTCCCAGGACCCTGGGATCACGACCTGAGCCGACGGCAGCAGCTTAACCAACTGAGCCACCCAGGCACTCTTCAATAAGGGATCTTTAAACTGTGTTTTCATTGAGAATAATTTTAAGGACAAGGTCTTCTGCTCAGGGAATCATAAAATATTAGACTCAGAAGGGCTCTTACTTCACCAGCTTTACTTAACAGAAGTAAACAAAAAGTGAAAATTAATAAGGTGGCTGTGAGGAACACCTTGCTGAGAAAGTAGAGGGACCCCACCTTCTCTGCTTGGTGTGCGTACAAAGCTGTGCACATGAGCTCTCTGCCTTTTCCATGCCAGCTGGCGGTCACCTCTGCTTTGGCTGGAAGCAGCCCTGAGTCACTGCTCAGCTGTCACCAGCTAGGCCAGAGGTCTCAGCTCCCCAGTCACCCACCGCCACCACCTCCTCCTCCTTCGGACACACCCCGGGATCAGTGTCCAGAGTCTTTACTGTGACTGGCTTGTGGCTTTGGGAAAAGTGGGCTTTCCACATTTCTTTTCAGATTTCCTCTTTTCTATTAGCACTACCATTTATTCTGTATTTATCAGTTGCCATCCTTGTAGAACAAATTCCATTTCTTTTCCCTCCGTCCCTCCCTCCCTTAATTCATTCATTCATTCATTCATTTATTCATTCATACATTCATAGCAGTACATACTTATGAATTCTCATTTTATTCATTGGCTTAAAGTCCATTTTTCGTATGTGATATTTTAAATCATAATAAGATAACATGTGCGATAATTCAGCAGAAATTTGACGGTGCAACTGCTCTCTAAAATACCCCCCTGCCCCTGGAGGCCTGAGGACTTGCGAATCCCGGGCGGCGGCCCCGATGAGCTTGCTGTACCGCTTGAGAAGGGGTATTTGGGAGGCGTGTTTGCAAGGGCGCCCCCTTCGCTCCCTTTGTCAGGGGCCTCGGGCTCCAGCGGGGGCTGCACCGGGCCGCGAGGCTTCCCGGGGGCGGGGCCGGGGCGGGGCGGGGCGGGGCGGGGAGCGGCTGCGTCGCGTCCGGGGCCGCCCCGTGGCTCCTGCGGCCGGAGGCTCCACCCAGGACCCGGGAGCCGCGGCCCAGCCGGGCGGCGATGCCGACGCCCTGAGGAGCCAGCCCGAGTGCCTGGGCCCCGGAGTCGGGCGCCGAGTGAGTACCGGGCCGCCCCCCGCGCCCTCCCGGCCTCCGGAGCCCGCAGGTGCACCGCTTCCAGAAGGGCCCCAAGCTGCAGGGGGTCGCTTGCTCGCCCCTCCTCCCTGCTGGGAACACTGTTGCGGGCTCCTCTGGTGACCCTGCCCGGCCTCCGGAGCCCGCAGGTGCACCGCTTCTAGAAGGGCCCCAAGCTGCAGGGTGTCGCTTGCCCGTCCCTCCTCCCTGCTGGGAACACTGTTGCGGGCTCCTCTGGTGACCCTGCCCGGCCTCCGGAGCCCGCAGGTGCACCGCTTCTAGAAGGGCCCCAAGCTGCAGGGTGTCGCTTGCCCGCCCCTCCTCCCTGCTGGGAACACTGTTGCGGGCTCCTCTGGTGACCCTGCCCGGCCTCTGGAGCCCGCAGGTGCACTGCCTGCAGAAGGGCCCTAAGCTGCAGGGTGTCGCTTGCCCGCCCCTCCTCCCTGCCGGGGACACTGTTGCGGGCTCCTCTGGTGACCCTGCCCGGCCTCTGGAGCCCGCAGGTGCACCGCTTCCAGAAGGGCCCCAAGCTGCAGGGTGTCGCTTGGTCGCCCCTCCTTCCTGCTGGGAACACTGTTGCGAGCTCCTCTGGTGACCCTGCCTGGCTTCCGGAGCCCGCAGGTGCACCGCTTCCAGAAGGGCCCCAAGCTGCAGGGTGTCGCTTGCCCGCCCCTCCTCCCTGCCGGGGACACTGTTGCGAGCTCCTCTGGTGACCCTGCCCGGCCTCCGGAGCCCGCAGGTGCATCGCTTCCAGAAGGGCCCCAAGCTGCAGGGTGTCGCTTGCCCGCCCCTCCTCCCTGCCGGGGACACTGTTGCGAGCTCCTCTGGTGACCCTGCCCGGCCTCCGGAGCCCGCAGGTGCACCGCTTCCAGAAGGGCCCTAAGCTGCAGGGTGTCGCTTGCCCGCCCCTCCTCCCTGCCGGGGACACTGTTGTGGGCTCCTCCGCCGAGAATGTGTCTGGTGACCCTGAAGCGCGGGTGGGCCCCTCAACCAGGGATTTGTGTGACCTGGAAAAAAAATGCAAAGAAGAGAAGCAGCAGCTCTGTTTGGTTTGGCAGTTTTATGGCTCGGCCCCTCCCCTTCCCCTCGCGTCCCAGCCCTGCCGTCCCTACTGCGCTGACCTCCGTTTTAGAGGATGAGCTCACTCTGGGTAACCTTTGCCCATACCTGATACGTGCAGGGTGCGGTGCGGCATATGCTGCAACATGTTCTGGTTCTGTTTCCTTGAACACGACCCGAGACTGGTCCCATAACATCCCTCAGGGGTACTTTGTATCTGTCTTTCAAGAATGCAAGGTGTATTCATAGAGATTTCACAATCTCTCCTGTGCCCATAGGGTCAAGAGGCAAATTGTTTGTTCCTCTATTACAGCTTGAGAACATGAGGCGGAGTTGAGGAAACTTATTTAAGGGGCAAGGCCTTGGGTTCTCTGACTAGTCTTCTAGGAACCCACCTGTATACATCGGGAGGAACCGGAATGCTCAACCAGCCACCCTGGAAAGTGTCTGCTGGCTGAGGTGTTGTGTAGGGCAAAAACCTCTGCATTGCAGAGAAGGTCCTTAAGAGTGGCATCTGCTGCTCAAAGGTGGAGACTATTTTCTAATGAAGAGCTATTGAGTGTCTCTCCCTAGTGTGTTTGTGGGCATCGAATTCAACTTTTGCACACTGATTTTTTTTCAGTATTTAAAAGGACATTTGTTGCTGGGAATGTGGTGGGAAGGGAGTGATGTCTGGATCCCAGAAGACATTATAGCATAAAAGTGGTGACGGTTAGCAAAGTCATGCCGAAGTGGGAAAAGCCGCATCGGCTGACGGATGGAGAAAGGGTAAGCGGCCAGTAGCAGTGAGGGTGGGCTGGGAATCCATGTAGGCACTGCAAGGACCCTTGGTGTCTGTTATAAACAGGTGAGCTTTGCGGACTGCAGGGCAGTGTTAATGAAGCAGCACAGTCAAGTATAAATGTTAGCTGTGGTTCCATTCACATGCTTTAAAAAAATTCCCATTGCATGAGAAGAGTTGATTATACAGTATTAGTGATGAATTTAGTTCCTTGATTGTTCTCTGAATGGACTGAAGAAAACGGGTTCCTATTTATCTTTTTTCATTTGATAAAACCAGTCTTATTTTTCAAATCAAGATGTGGGACTGGATCCCAGGAATCCGGGATCATGCCCTGAGCCAAAGGCACATGCTCAACTGCTGAGCCACCCAGGCATCCCGCACCCCTAACATTTTGAAGTTAAAAGCCATTCACATAGAAAACAAAATGCAATTGTTGGTGACAACCATTGTACTTTCCTAGTAGGCAGATTATTAATTCAATATATCAGAAAAACTACAGGATTAAATACGTTCCTCTTGTTTAGTTAGACGCATTGGTGCTAAGACATATATTCCAGATTCATATACTTTCTAAAATAAGAACATTGATAGGTATAATGAAAAAGAAGTTACAAAGATGTGAATGTGTATAGGAAAACATAGACTGTGGGGTTTTATTTAAAGCAGACCAATTGATTAAGTAGCTCACATTTGGGGAAAAAAAAAAAATAGTTCCACCTAAGACGTAGTGATATGTTAGAGATATGTTGCTGATGGTTTCCTAAGGAATGAAGACTATGAAAGTCATCTAAGCAAAGCCTCCTCAATTGCAGATATTTGTTAAAGCACGCCAAGGAGAAGGTTATTGGTTATAAGGACAGAGAATGCAGGCCAGTAGGCTGATTCCAGACTAATCCATAGCCCTAGAGCTCTCCCAGTCTTGTAGGATGTTCTGAGCCCCCTTGACATTCTCTAAGACAGTATTTGATGATGTGTCGTCTGGAGAGCATTTGCATCAAATTCACCTGGGATACTTATTTAAAAATGGACATTTCCCGGGCTCTCCCTCAGACTTACCCAGTCAGAATCAAGGAGGAATCTATGGCTTAATGAGCTCTCTAGATAAATTTGTACACCGGTAAAGTTGGTAACCACCTGTTCTAACAAGCAAGTCCGACTATGCAGAGCCTTTCCATAAGCAATCTTCCTCTGGCCTTAGCAATGCAGTAAGATCTCAGTGAATTTACTAAAAATTCTACTTACCCACAGGAGCTCAGACTCCTGAATCATACTGAGGTTTCCTCATGAACTCACTGATTAGTGATCATGACCCACAAGCAACGCCTAGACCAGTTCTATTTCACTCAAAAGTCCCATAAGAGGTTGAGGCCAACTTAGCATGCAAGTGTAGCCTTTGGATTCTGTAAACCCTCTGGATTCTATGATGGGTTGAGGTCCCCTGCACAAGTGATACAAGAATAAAGACCTAGACCAGACCTTGGAGCCTTTGGAGTTGCTCCAAACAGAGGTGTTAGTTGAGGGGTCAGAGATCCCCATTCCTACAGAGTAATCAGGGGCTCGGTCTATTGCATAATGTTTCTGCTAAGAAACACCTATGCTAAGAGGGTGGCCAGAGAAAGTAGCGGGGAGTAGAATTATTTTCACCTTTTTCACTTACATGTGCTTTTTATATTTCCCCTTTATCATGAAAATGGATATTGTGTTTATATCCAACATGCTAAATAAAGTATGTTGATACAACTCCATTACTGTAGCTAGTCGTCATCAGAGTCCTGGAATATAACTATACTCATGCTAAAATATGTAATTATCTTGCGTGCTTTGACACATGCATCTTCTCATAATATTTTATTTACAGAGATGTATCAAAGGGCTTGGTCTACAGCAGAGGATTGAAACTGGTAGCCAGAGTTTTCATCTTCTATGATTCATAACTTCTCTTTTATATTCATCATCTCTTTAGTTATCGCTGTCTTCATTTTTTTTTTAAATATTTATTTGTTCATGAGAGACACAGAGAGAGAGAGGCAGAGACACAGGCAGAAAGAGAAGCAGGCTCCATGCAGGGAGCTGGATGTGAGATTCCATCCTGGGACCCCAGCATCACGCCCTGGGCCGAAGGCAAACACTCAACCCATGAGCCACCCAGGGATCCCTATCTTTAATTTTTTTATGTCAAAACTTATCCAGTAACTCTTTCTATGTACCTGGAATAGAAAGGGCATCTCCTGTCAGAATTCAGACTAATATTTTTAGGCATGCACAATGTATTTTAAATGTTTGAAAGCCTTTAGATGGGGAATGTACGCTCTACTTTGTCACCAAGCCCATTACCCTCTCTTCATACTGACTTGATTCATTCACATCACCTAGCACATATTTTCATTTGAATTTTAGACCCCAATCTACAAAAATAGACAAATAATTATTTTTCTGAAAATGTGATTAGTCATTTGAAAATTGGATCATTTATACATACACACACACACACACACATACACACATACAGCTGAGCTGCATACTGGATGTGTGTAGCATTAGGATTTCTCTCTTGGTCCAGAATACCTGCCTATAAAATGATAGCAACATTGGGATTGGAGATGTCTGTTGCATGCTCTTGCCTTACAGTGTAAGACAAGGCAATAGAGGCATAATCACAGGTACCAAATGTCCCTGGGTTTTAGAACACATAGACTGGAGAGGATGAATATTGTTGAGGTATTGCAGGGCTGTCTTCTTAGGGAACATCTAGGCTTTTCATTAACTTGGACTGGCAATATCAGCACCAAAAATCTTCCTTTAAAAACTGGCTGGAAAGTATTTTTGCAAAATAATTTTGTTAATCTATCCTAATATCTTATGTAGTCTGCTTCCTTCCTTGTAGCTCAGTGAAAGTATGAAGAGACTAAGTTTGTCACCAGGAAAAAAGGTGCCAGTGGATAATGGATGGTAGAAAACAATGGTTATTTCACTGACCTCCCTATAAAGCCATCTGGTTTTCACCTATCTAAAGCAGTGATCCTCAGCATCAAGGAGGTTCAGAACCACCTGAGAGGCTTACAGCTTTTTAGTCCACAGCCCTTCTTCCCTCTTCCTCCCACTCTTTCCCCTTCATAGGTTTCTGAGTGTTCATTGTCTCCCTCCTCCTCCCGTACTATCTGTGAGTGACCTGTCCTGGACCAAGAATCACCGAGCTAAGGTGTTTGAGCTTGGCCAGTTACGTTGCACAGTGGTTTGACATAACTTTGATTGCCAGGAAACATTGTGCACGTTTTTAATACAAAATGTTTAAATAATTACAAACTATTTCACAGTTTCTACAGCTCATATTAGTGATTATTTTTCCCTAGCAGTATTATAAAATAAATTACCATCCATAAGATATCTTACTGTAAATGTGAGTTTTAAATCAATCAGTAATTAATCATCCTTGGGGATTTTAGCCATAAAGTATCTACATCACTAAGAAACAGCATTCCTCCTTGCTGAATATTCAGAGATCCAAAAGGAAAGGTTGATTTCTTTTAGCTATTGAGTTTGAGCCTTCCCTTGCCTTCAAGAATCTTCTAATTATTGCAGTGATTGGTGCTGAATTACTCTCATATAACGTTTTCATGGTGAGATAGGATTCTTAGCCTCACAAATTAGAATTGTTTCCCTCTGTAGTCCTTCCGACAGTCATATTGTTATATCTCTTCAAATATTTCCAAAGATTGAATATGATGAACAGTGATGTACATATTTGCAACTAAAATCTTTTCACAATACCCCAACAGACCTCTAGTTGAACTAGTGGTAAACCATATCTTCCCTGTGTATGTGTAACTTCTCCACATTCTCCTACAGACTGCCACAAATAAATAAAATAACGGTTTTTTCAATAGGAAAAAATAAAAGCTTAACATTCTAGCTAGTGCTGATAATCTGAAAATAATTCTAGAATGCTCTGGGGGAGGGGTTAGGTCCAATAGCATGTATGTCATTTGGAAGACATTTCCAGGATCTGATATTTAAAAATAAATAGAATGAAATCATCCATTTATTAATTATTGAACAACTATGGTGGTAAGTGATTTACAAAGGGTTTCATTGAATCCTCTTAAGAGTTACAAATTTTGTGGGGCACCTGGCTATCTCCATCAGAAGACCACACTGACTTTTGATCTGGGTTCATGAGTTTGAGCCCCATGCTGGTGTAGAGATTACTAAAAATATATAAACTTAAAAATTTTTTAAAGAGTTGCTTGCATATTTTGCAACTAGGTAAGAGGGTACTAGGACAATTTTATAAATGAGAAGACTAAGGCCCAAAGAGATTAAATAATATACCTTGGGTCACACAGATAGCAAGGTTTTATTTGATTCCAATGTTCTTTTCAGTGGACTGGTCTTATAACATTTTCCACTCAGTGGCTTATATCTAGGTAGTTTAAATAACAGAAAGAGGAATGTGTATCTAAAATTCAAAAAAGCACTAGAAATCAATATTGTGTTCTCTCTATTGTTATACTCAGTATCTTAATATGGCTGAAATTCTCTGATGGATGAGGTTTCCTTTTTGCGTGAAAGGGAGTATTGTGCACTGGAATTAGCAAATCATAGTTTTGTTGACAGAGTTTCATTAGACACTTAAGTAGACAGCAGAGAATGGATAAATTAGCCATCTTTGAACATGAAATTTTAAAATTGAAGATTAAATAGTACATAACTGAGAAGTTCCTTATGTAGGAAATACAGAACTTAGATAAGCAACAATGTTCATCAATTCAAATAATCAATTACATCCATTTCAAATGAAGCTTACTTTTAAAATCCATTCTTGGGGATCCCGGGTGGCTCATAGTTTAGTGCCTGCCATTGGCTCAGGGTGTGATCCTGGAGTCCTGGGATCGAGTCCCACATCGGGCTCCCTGCATGGAGCCTGCTTCTCCCTCTGCCTGAGTCTCTGCTCCTCTCTCTCTCTCTCTCTCTCTGTGTCTCTCATGAATAAATAAATAAATAAAATCTAAAAAATAAAATAAAATCCATTCTTCTATTTCATTGATTTTTTTTTCCTAGGAGAAAGTGGGATAAAGTGCAGTGAAAGGTACTGTTATTATTATTCCTGTTTTATAGATGAGGAAACTGAGATTCAGAGGAGTTAAGGAATTTGCTTAAGTTCACACAACTGGTGTGAGCTGGAATTCAAACTCAGGTGTCTGCCTACAGAGCCATTCTCCTAACTACTAAACAGCAGTACTTCTTTAAGATTTGAAAAGATTAAACATGCTGTCAGTAGACATTTGTGAATTTGTTTTGCTTATATGGTTTCTGTAATGACATTTGATTTCACTTTATATTTTCATTTTAATTATTTGAAAATCAGCTTGGACAGGTTGATAGCAACCTTGTTATCATTCCTATTATGTAAGCAAGCCGTGCTTCACTTGGGAAGCTAGATGGTCATGTGGCAGGGCCATACCTAAATTTCCACATGATTGGTTCTTCATAACTTCCCTCTAGTTTTCTGTTAGAGTTTGTCATCCTTGTAGAGATTGAGGTTAGAAGTTGGTTTTATAACATAAGGACTTATAAAAGTTCTCAAGTTCTCTCATTCTCCATTAGGCCTACACCTGAGGATTGAATTTGAAAGCCCCATGGAAGCCAAGCTGAAAGGTTCTGAGAGCTCAGAATTTTTTTTTATACAGTAAACATGCTCTCAGTAACCATATATGCATTAATGAGGGCATAATCTTTTAGGATTTATACAAATCCATGCTTTTGCTACCAAAATTCTTGTTCCTGCATTGAATAGAATGTAGATCTAGAATATAGATCTAGAATGTAGATCGAATCCAAAGAAAATACCATAATGTAAAACAATACTACCCTTTTTTTTATTAAGAGAGGTAAATAACATTTGTGAGTAACTTCTCAGAGCAGGGCTGCCCTAGGGTGGCTGGTATTAATAAAATTTTTAGGAATCTCTGATTTGGGGCAGCCCGGGTGGCTCAGTGGTTTAGCACCACCTTCAGCCCAGGGTATGATCCTGGAGACCCTGGATCAAGTCCCACGTCGGGCTCCCTGCATGGAGCTTTCTTCTCCCTCTGCCTGTGTCTCTGCGCCCCCCGCCTCTGTCTCCCATGAATACATAAATAAAATCTTTAAAAATAAAAAATAAAATAAGAATTAAAAAAATAAATAAAAATCTCTGATTTGGATTTACCATGTGCTAGGCACTGAGCCAAGCACTTTTTAAACATACCGTCATTTAATCCTCACTGGTTTTATACCCATTTAACAAATTAAAAACCCGCATTTAGAAAAGTTGAGTAGCTTGCTGAAGTTACAAGCTGGAATTCGACCCCAGGTGTGTGGGAGGCTAACCACCCCTATTTGCCATTTGAACATCTATCATTGGGTACACTATTTAATAAGCTTTACATCTTTACAGCATAAAATATCAGAGAGTTGCTGAACTATAGAATTTTCCGGCCTAACAGTTTACTGATGAGGAAATGGTGTTCTAGGGAGGTTAAGACTCACGGTCACACAGCTCTTCAAGGGCAGTCCTCCTCATTGTTCACTATGTATATTTTATTATGCTGAAATCATTTGACTCACAGTCTTATGGAAGTCCTGGCCAGACAGACCTTTTGTAAGGTAGGGATAAGAAGAGGAAAATACGCTGTCTTTTCCATATAACTTCTCTGCTTTATCTTGGACAAAGTCAGACGTAGTTGGAGTTATTTCATGCATCAGAAAAAAGCAACTAGAATCCCGAGAAGCGTGAACACAACTTCAGAAAAAAAAAAGCTGCTCTTTTCTACTCTTTGATGACTGAACTACGCTGTGCAGCTTGCCCTTTCCTTTTCCCACATAATAATTATCATTCCAGAAAACAGAAACAAACACTGGAAAACTTGGGTGTGCAAAGCAGTGCAAGTTGCTGTACCAGAAGTTTAACTTCATGCCTTTTGTGGATTTTTTTTTTTTTTTTTTTGAGTACTTGGGGTGGCCCAGTGTCAGAGCTAATCATCAGACACACATAGGGTGTGGTCAAAACTTCTCTAATCTCTGGCGTGGATTTAGCTCCCAGAAGAGCTGTGGCTATTGTCATGGTTGCCAGGCAACGTTTGGATGTTTATTTTGAAGTTTGCCCACATGTTGCATCAGAGGCCAAAACTTCATGTGCTCTCCTCTTCCAAGAGCAAGAAGAGCCTAGAATTCTATTTTTATCTTAAGTCTCTGTGTCCCTTTTAATATGTTTCATCAACGTACAGTCTACTCAGTTGAGATGGAATCCTGTTTCCCACTGAGTGTTCAGATTGCCTCATTTTGCAGTACTCTACTCCATCTCACCTACCGCACGCAGGACTCAGTATCTCTTCCCACCTCTGAGGCTTGCTTAAGTAGTTTTGCTCACTTGGAATGACTGTCCTGTCTCAGCCTCTATCTCTCAGATATTTTAATTTTTGGAGAAAGAAGAGTCCACTTGTTATAGCAAAGTTCATGGGCATCTCTGTCATAGCTGTGCTTAAATCCAAGCCCTGGTACTTCTTAAGTGTGAAATCTTAGATGAGTTACTTAACTTCTCTGAGCCTTAGTTTTCTCATTTATAAAACACATGGGTAGCCCTGGTGGCTCAGCGGTTTTGCGCCGCCTTCGGCCCAGGGTGGGATCCTGGAGACCCGGGATCGAGTCCTGCATCAGGCTCCCTGCATGGAGCCTGCTTCTCTCTCCCTCTGCCTGTGTCTCTGCCTCTCTCTCTCTCTGTCTCTCTGTCTCTCATGAATAAATAAATAATTTTTTTTTAAAAACCCACAGTTAATGGTTACCGCCTAGGGTTTTTTTGAAGATCTACTGAAATCAGACACACAAAGCACCTGTCACAGTTCCTGGTACAGGATAGTCTGTGGTCCCCACCTCCCTGTTGACGACACCACAGTAAATAAGAGTTTCATTCTCTTTTGTGAAGCCTTTCCTAACCATCTTCCAAACACACATGTCAGAAGTAATCTCCCTCTTCTCATCCCTTGTAACATCATGTTGTACTTAAGATCCTATCACAATCGACCTTATCTCGTATTACGTACACTCTGGGGTGTAAGTTGGTGCCATAAGTAGATCCATTGACACAAAGTAGATCTGCGTGTTCTCCCTCAAAGAGATGGCTCCCCTTCATTCCTAGATGACCCATTGTTTGTTTCATTGGAATCATGTCTTGTGTTACAATTAAACACCATTGTTCTTTGTTGGGTGACTACCGAAGCCCTCCCCAAGAGCACCATCATCACGCTAAATAATTAAAGGCATTGCAAGAATGTGTGCCCTGGTTTGACAGCGTGGCAAACGACAGACAAACTTAAACCTCTGCATATTCATTTCCTGAAGTGAATTACCTGCCATTACAGAAAGAAAAATGTAAATCTGATCCCCTAAACAGTGTTTCTGAAGAATGTCCGTGCTTTGCTCAAAAAGCCCCTGCCTGTTGTTTGTTCCAGGTGTTTTACAGGAAGCAGCTGAGGGATGTTTTTGTGTATACATGCTTTTTAAATTTGTACAGCTCCCTTTTGAAGGCAGTGGTGATGGAAATGACTCGATTTTTAATTATGTTTTTCCAACCAGTTCTCTGATTTGTGCTTTGAATAAAATTTCTGGTGCTTGAGTAAAACTTATGTACTTTTGCTTTTGAGCCATCAGATAATACCCTTGTGTGTATTCATGCACAAATTCATCATTTATTTAGCAAATACTTGTTAGGCAACAACTGTTGCCAGGCTCCGGGGATGTGCAACAGCTGAGCCAGGCACGGCCCCTGACCTTGTGGAGTTCAAGTTCAGGTCTGTCTTATAATTCTATGAGGAAAGAACTTCTTTATAAAAAAAAAATCCATCATTTTCTTTCTTTCTATTATTATTTGAGACGTGTTATTGAGTAAGATCTTATTTGTAGTTCAGTAACGAATGATTTGGTTCTCTCATGTGCATCTAGCAGAACTAGTTCGAAAAGTTAAAAATCAGTTACTTATTTAATTTAGAAAATGTTTAATATTTATTTTTGTGTTTTGCCCAGATTGTCTTAATGTTTGGTATCTAACTTGACCCCCCACGATAACTGTAGAGTGCATAGGGTTCCCATTGTGGAAAACTAGATGCCTAGCAGGTTTAATGGGCTTGCTTATGGAGTCAGGGCCACTGAGAAGCCAGCAGGCTGAAACTTAAGTTCGTTATCTATCTATTTATTTATTTAAAAGATTTTATTTTTATTACTTATTCATGAAAGACACAGAGAGAGGCAGAGACACAGGCAGAGGGAGAAGCAGGCTCCCTGTGGGGAGCCTGATAAGTTTTCTAATTTAATTATGTTCCTGATTCTAGCTTAAGAAAGAGGTATTAAAGCTTTATCTTTGGGGCTCCTGGGTAGCTCTGTTGGTTAAGTGTCCTGTTCTTGACTTTGGCTCAGGTCATAATCTTAGGGTCCTGATCATGGAGGGGTCCCTCCTCTTGGGCTCAGCAGGGAGTCTGCTTGAGATTCTTTCCTCCTTTCCTTCTGCCTCCCCCCACCCCCGCTCCTGCTCAGATTCACTCTCTCTTTCTCTCAAATAAGTAAGTCTTTAAGAATAAAACCTATGTCTTTGTTAAAATGAGATTTTATTTATTTTTTAAAAGATTTTATTTATTTATTCATGAGAGACACAGAGAGGCAGGCAAGAGACACAGGCAGAGGGAGAAGCAGGCTCCCTGCAGGGAGCCAGGTGTGGGACTCAATCCCAGGACTCTGGGATCACACCCTGAGCTGAAAGCAGACGCTCAACCACTGAGCCACCCAGGCGTCCCTTAAAATGAAACTTTAAATGATGATCCCATCAAAGGTTGGAATCAACAATGATTTTTTTTTTTTTAAGTTTTACTTAAGTAATCTCTACACCTAGTGTGGAGCTTGAACTCATGACCCAAGATAATGAGTTGCATGCTCTTCTGGCTGAGTCAGCTAGGTACCCCTCAACAGTGATTTCTTTAGCTCCTCTCCGCTACTATATACTTAGCACTATGGTAGATGTTGTAGGGAGCAGAAATGGCCCCTGTGTCATGATCAGTTTATAGCTTCATTGATACCATGTGATATATACTTAGAAATGAGCTCAGTAACCCTCTAACATAGAATGTGACTAAGTGTCCAAGTGAGAAGTACAAACATATATAGGGGTTGAGAAGGTAGTAGGAGCTAAAGCAGATTCAGGTGTTGTATCTTGAGCTAAATCTTCAAGGGTAGGAATGGGTGGGGCCTGAGCAGGGAAAAGCCTTCCTAGGCAGTGGAAGTAGCAAGATGAGAGGCCCAGAGGAGGAAGAGAGCATGATGGCGATGGTGGTGGTAATACTAACCAGCGTTTGCCCATTGCTTACCGCTTGCCAAGCAATGTTATAACTAGTTCATGTGCATTAACTCACTTACTCTTAACCTGAATAGGGGGACAATTCTTACTATTCCCATTTCACAGATGAGGACACTGAGGCACAGTAACTTAGTTGAGGTCGCACATGAATTCACTATCAGCTGAAATTCCACCAGACATTCTAGAGCCCAGAGCCCCCATCACACACTTAACCAGTGAGTTATGCTGCCTGATGAGACAGGAAGGACACCATCCTATCCAACAAGAGGACCTAACAATCATGAATATTTATGCCCTTAGTGTGGGACCCGCCAAGTCTATCAATCAATTAATAACCAAAGTAAAGACATACTTAGATGATAAGACACTAAGGAGACTTCAACATGGCGGAGGGAAGGAGGGGTGGAGGGAAGACACAGTATGGGTCATAGTGAGAGAAATAGTGGAGTAAATATGTTAGAATAAATAATGGAGCCTAAAGTTCAGTTAGAAGGCATTGGACCTTATGTAGGACACAGTGTGAAACTGTTGAGAGCTTACTCTTTCATCACAGTGAGAATATGGCACACATTTTTTCAGATAAATTAGGCAGCCAAAGAAGGAATTGGAAGCGAGAGAATGGGGCAGGCCAGGGGGTGGGAAGACAAGGCATGGAAACTATTAGAGGGCCTTGATGTAATCCAGGTGTGGGAGGTACGCGATTAGACCAGGAGTGTGGGTGGCAGTAGCGATGACAAGGACAGGATGGTGATGAGCACTGGAAGCAGCACTGGGCCTGAACCCAGGTGATTCAGGGCCGGATGAGTTCCTTACATTATGTCATTTGGCCCTTAGAGCACCTGCCGAGGCAGGTGGTTTTACTCCCAAGGAGGCTACAGGAGGTTAATGTGGATTAATAAGTGCTGGAGCAGGAGTTAAACCTTTCTCGACGTCCTCATCTTAAGGCAAAGTAACGTAGTCTGGTGATACAGTTCGGCTGCCTCTTGTGTAGAGCACTGTTCACGTGCTGAATGGTAGTTAAAGTCCTAGGAGAAATCAGCTTTCTGAGGAAGCATCAGTGTAAGAGAGAAGGTGGAGGGCTTGTGACTGAGGTTGAAACAGAGAAGAAGGGAGCAATCGGAAGAGGCTTCCAGAAGGAAACGGGTTCAGAGGGTGGGGGAGTTGCTCTGGCACAGCAGCCACGGGGGATGCAGAATGGAACTGTGGATTGGTCAGCAGGTGCAAGAGGTATGTGCATACCTGTGGCAGGTGTTCCAGTAACGCTCCATAGCAGAGGCAGGCGGATGTGGGAAGGGTGGTTCGTGCTGTGGGTGGGAGGATATGGGGACGCTGCCCGGCAGGGGTGGGGACAGGAAGATGGGTTGGGCTCAGGAGCACCGGTTGACTCATCTGCTGGCCTGCTGTCTGTACCAGGCCAGCCGGGGCTGGAGGAGAGCAAGGGGAGGTCGAATGACGTGAGGGAAGACAGCAAGCACTCCTGCAAGCCAGCTGGCTGCACCTGCGAAGACCTGGGAGCCTTCTGGCACCCCCGAGCAAGGGAGGGGGCTCTATTTTTGTGGTAGATGGAGAACTGAGGAGCTGAGGAAATAATTATTTTCATCAGCCAGATTTAATGGCAGTGGAATGGATGAGCTAAGTTCCTAGGACCCAGACCCTCCGAAGGGAGCCTTTACCTTCCCAATCCAGCCCATCCAGCAGGGCCTGTGGGTGGTCACAACCCTCTGCAGTCGCACCAGCACCGCACGGTGGTTGAGGTTGGTCCTTACCAGACACCCTGCAGAGTCCAGGAATAGCCGTGGACAGAAACCCACCCTGGGTAAGACTGGGGTCGGCAGAGGAGCGTACCCAACGACTGCCCTTCAAAAGGGACGTGCTCTAGGGAGGAGGGATTCCCGAGACAGGTACATGGTTCCCTGCCTGAATAAGGTGCTAGAAGTGGATGCAGAAGATGCCCATGGGGGCTGCTGCTGGACGTTGTAATCCTGGGCCTGGGAGCTGGCAAGATGCACCTGAAAAGAAGGGCATGTGGAGGTTGGGTATTTTGCAAAGAGAAGCAGCACCAACCTGCAGCATGTGTGTGAATAAAATAAAAAGGGAGCGATGGGTGAGATGTGCTCTGAGAAGGGGGTGGCTGGCTGCCTAGAGCTGCTGTTCTGCACTAGAAGATGGGGAGAGATTAGAGCCTGGGGGTCTTTACAGGCAAGAAAAGGGATTTGGGCGTGACACAGCTAGTCACCTCTGGTCTGCTTTAGATGGGAGCCAGAGTGCAACGCAAGAAGATCAGTCTGTCCAAGATGGGTCAGAGAGGTAAAAGGACCTCGGGAGACCTTTGCAAAATAGATGGGCAAAGGGGAAGCAGTTTCTTTTTTTGTTTCAAGTTTTTATTTAAATTCTAATTAGTTGGGACTGGCTGGGTGGCTCAATGGTTGAGTGTCAGCCTTCGGCCCAGGGCGTGATCCCAGGTCCTGGGATCGAGTCCCACATCAGGCTCCCTGCGAGGAGCCTGCTTCTTCCTCTGCCTGTGTCTCTATGTCTCTCATGAATAAATAAAAAAATCTTTGAAAAAATAAAAATAAATTCGAATTAGTTAACATAGAGTGTAATTTGGGCTTTAGGAATAGAATTTAGTGATTTATCACTTACATATAACACCAACCTCTCTCAGGAGAGGGCATATAACAGTGCTCATCACAGGTGCCCTCCTGTTTCACTCCCTACATCTCACCTCTAGCACCCCTCAGTTCTCTATAGTTAAGAGTCTGTTTTTTAGTTTGCCTCTTTTTACCCCCATATTCATCCATTTTCTTTCTTAAATTCTGCATATGAATGAAATCAAATGGTATTTGTCTTTCTCTGATTTGTTTCACTTAGCATAATACCCTCTACTTCCATCCATGTGGTTGCAAATGGCAAGGTTCATTCTTTTTGATGGCTGAGTAATATTCCATCACACACACGCACGTGTGCCCACGGCCCACATCTTTATCCATTCGTCTGTCTTAAAAGCATGCCATCTTCCCTCATATCTGTAATCATTTACTATAGTGAATTTCCAAATTTCTCACTGTAGCAAGTAAACTCATTTAAGAGATTTTGTTGAATGATGCTCAAAAATGCATGTCATATTAAGTACAGGGTTAAATGTTTTTTTCTAGGCTGCAATCACTCTCTCATCAGCATTGGTTTATTTTAGTGCAAGTTTACAGTACAGCAAGATTATTTGAGATGGGCCTGAAGCTGACTTAGAACTCGAACATTAGTTTTGTCACATAGGATTCTTTTCCTACCTCTGTTGGAACACTTCTTTGTAACATGAACCTGTTGTGGGTTTATGTTTCTGGACTCCAAGCTCTTGCAGGGCAGAGCTGGCATTGTCCTCATTGTGTGTAGTCAGCCCCCAGGTCGTGTTTTAAAATAGCAGTGGTTGAATGGGTGGGTGGAGAATGATTATAATGTACTTTTTCTCTGTTTTTTGTTACTCTGATTTATGCTTTAAGTTTATAAGTGACCAATAATACTCTGGATGTGAAGAGTTCTGCGTGGGTCACTTGGGAAGGAGAGTGTTGTTAGAACTGCACTTCATTCTGATTGCCAGCACTAATCTCACAGAGATAGTTTGGTGTGTATGAGCTCTGATGGTTGTGCTTAAAATTGGCCCTCGATGTTAGCCAGACTGCCCATGTAACGCAGCAGAGTCACTGGTGCAGAATTCAGGTGGCCTAGGTCCAGCCCTGGCACACACAGCTCCCTGTCCCTCCCCTTGCCAGCCTTTGCCTGGCTGATGCCCACTCATCCTTTAATCACCACATCACTTCCTGAGCATCCCCTGTCCCGACTGTCTCATGAACTAACTCTGATTGCCAGGTCTATGTTTTCATGGGAGTCTGTGATTTTCCTTTATAGCTCTCGCCACAAGTAATTATTGCAGTGATTTTTCTATTAATGGCCTCTCTGATGAGGCTGAAAGTTCCACAATGGCAGGAACATGTCTAGCAAGTTCACCACTGTGTTCCTGTCACCTGGCACCAACTATGTGCTGGATAAGTACTTGTGGGTCCAGTGAACTGTGGAACATTTGACAGGGCACTTAACCTCTATGAGATAGCGCTTTCTCCAACTGTTTAAAACCTAGCAGAGGTTTATCTTTAAAGTGCTTCAGTTCGAAGATTTTTGGATAAATGCTTCAAAAAATGTTAACTATCAGTTATTCACACCGATGATTAGAAATTTAAATAGTACAGAAGATTGGAGGTGAAAATGTTTTCAGTCCCTCACTAGAGATAATAAATATTAAAAGTTTATTCTCTTTATAAATAGAATAAGATACAACAAACCAGAGTTTACTGGGACTTGAATGGGTTCACCATAGAGTGGGATTATTTTCTTTATTTTCAGTTCCCATGAAGTAGCTTTCCTATTTCAGTTTCAAAATATTTAGTGGCTTTGTAATGGGATAGAACTTTCACAGAGGGATCTGCTGAGAAAAGGTGCTGCCGAGGCCTTCAGGTAAATTCCCATGATTACCTCTCCATGCTTATTGATGGCTATCCGTGTAGATTTTACTGTTCTCAGGTGAGGGGGCTTTGAAAGTCTATAGGATTTGAGGATCACATCCAGCTGCCACTTAATAAAGTAGTAGGGCAGATTGGAAACTCCAAGGCTATGTGATTTTAGGAATGTTTTCATAAAGCATAGAGGTTTAGAAATAATGTTTACCTAAGATTTGCAACTTAAATACACTTTTTAAAAAGAATTTATTTGAGAGAGAGAGAGAGAGGAGGAGCAGAGGGAGAGAATCTCAAGCAGGCTCCTGGCTGAACTCCAGAGCCTAATGCAGGGCTTGATCTCATGACCCATGACCTGAGCCAAAACCAAGAGTCAGATGTGTAACCAACTGAGCCACCCAGGCACCCCTAAAAGCACTTTCTTGTAGTGTTTGGTCTTTGATTTTTCTATGACTGAGGGAATTCATTAAAGGAATGGGCTGTGGCAAACAGGTACATTAATTTTCACAACTTAAACCTCAAGGAAAAATGAATATTTATGTGTTGGTCCATTAATTTGATGGGAAAATCTACCTTGGTACATCTTTCAGTTCTTTATCCCAAAGATAATGTTAGAGAGCACCATGCCTGCTACAGTGACCAGGTTTGGTGTATTTTGGTGTGAGGGGGTACCCAATAGGTGCCTAAGGGTACTTAGGAATAAAGTTCATAAGGTTTGTTTGAAAAATCAATATACTAAAATTTTGGGCTTTTTACCTATAAGTTGTGATAATTTACCATTAGTGCCAATGTCCTCTACATTAAGTGAGGTCTGTGGGGAAGGTGTTTTTCTTCCTGGGCCATGAGATGTGGTAGGTTCATACAATCACCTTGGGCGGTAGTGTGGTGGGTGGGGGGAGCCGGGGAACCAGCCAGGATGGGCTCATCCTGCCGTGGGACTTAGCCTCAGAAATGGCTCAGGGCCAGACATCAGAGACAGGCTCTGGGTATTACTGGCAGGGTGGCAGCTGTTTACTGACAGCCGGTTACTTGAGAAGGCAACTTAGGCCAGATGGAATCCCTGAACTCTAAAACCTAACAGACTCAATATTAAGGAGGTTTACGTGAGCCTAGGTTGGAATTCCCAAAGGTAGCGATAGATTTAATATTAACCAGGGTAATGCAAGTAAAAGTCCTAGCATAACAGTTCCATGCAAGTATCCTTATGCACATCTTCCTGCTTGGGTGATGAGGTTGCAGGGACTCATTCTACCACCCGATTGCATCCCTAGGAATGGTGTGTCTTGAAACTTCACTTACCATTCATCACCTCTTGCCCTCCCAGGGAGGAGCCTGGACGAGACAGTTAATATAGCAGTATTTGCAACCCTACTCCCGTCTTCTCTTCCTTACATGACACTGAAAGGACAGTTCTGATCCTCCCAGATCTGTTTTCCAGCACTACATCCTGCTCCTTCTGTCTTGTATTATATCTTAGGAATAATGCATTAGTGATTTAATAAGCACCTACAACATGCCAGACATTTTATTATCTCAAATACTTAAAAGCCCCCAAAAGAGGTGTTATTGGCCTCATTTTTTTATAGCTGGGAAACTATACCAGTCGTTGGCTAGTCATTGGCAGAGCTTGCGGTTGAACAAAATTTTGCCTCATTTTAAAATCTCTGTGCTTTCTGAAAGTAATACAGATAATAATTAACATATTTACTGAGCACTTCTGCGTACCAGGTCGTAATAAACTTACAATGTAGTTATCTACTAAAGACCAGAAAATTGCCTAAGATTATTTCAGAAGTAGTTATGCTCAAAACTGGAACCCATTTGATCTGGTTATAGACAAAAGTCTTATTAAACATTCTTTAAAGTCCCTACTGGGCAATATCGCCGACTGGGCTTTTGTGGGAGTTGTACTCTGGAAGAGGTAAGACCAAGGTAGTTAAAAACAAATATGGTTAAGAGGAGCTGAAAGACAAAGTATGTATAAGACAAAGTATTTGTAGGTAAGCCAGAATCAGACTTTCTATTTCTTTACTTTCTAGGCGTCAGCCTCTTCTGCTTCTACCAGCAAGTCTTCCAGTATGAATCCCACAGAAACCAAGGTATGAAGAGTCTTCATGGGTGTATGTGGGTGAATGCCTTTAAGGGATTGTTTCGTAAAGCAAAACAAATGTAGATTAACTAATGAGTTATGTGTCCTAACAAGCCTAAGTTACGGAAGTGACCATTTCTTTCTAATTTATAGGCGTCTTTGGAAACTCCCCTTTGTTTTTAGTATTTGCCTCAAATATCAACTGTACACTTCTCCATTGTTTTAGAGTATCTAGAAAAGAGGAGTCCTCCAAAGATTTTTTTTTTTTTTTTTTTTTTTGGTCCTAGACTTGGAGTGTAATGATATGATCTAAGTGCATTTCTCTGGATCTCGCGAAAAATATGCATTCTTAACTTTTTATAAAATGGTTTTATTATCACAGCCATTTAAAACTCAATGTAAGAAAGAGAAAGTTTATACTAAGTTTACTCTAAGCGACAAGTGACACAGAAACTGTTACTTTGGATACTTCCTCAAATTTCTTTGTGAAATTTTAGTCCTGGAGGGCAAGGGCTTACTGATAAACCTTCAGAGCTCTATATGGGATTTATTCTAATAGTTATTTCTTGGGATTTCAGAAGAAAAAATAAAAGAATGTTGTCCAATGTAGTGGTCACAAAGAGTAGACCTAGTTCTGAAGAGTTGCCTGAAGCTGCCTCAATCCTCTCCCTTAGTGACCAAGTATCAAGCCGTTTCTTGGGATTCTTCTGGGGGTGGTGAATTAAAGCAGGAACATTATCGAGATGCTCTCAACTAATTTTTATGAGCCAATATTCTTGAGTGTTTTCAAGAGTTAGCCCAGCTCTATTATTAAGTTGCCCTTGTTTAAAATCACTGGCATGATTTGCTTTCTGTCTTGCTAGCCTGTGGTGGGATCCAATGCCATAATTTGGTACTGGCACTTGTACTTTGGTGCTGTTGGGATATCCTCTGGTCTCATGTTGAACTGTTTTTAAAGGACATTGCAAATATCTTGAAATACACTGTCAGATCTCTTATAAATGTCATCTAGCTTTCATCTTAATTGAAAAGTTTTTAACCTAAAATTGTTATTTAGTATTTTACATTTACATGAATTTTTTTTTTGTTTTCAAAATATGCATGACTTGAGCCTTCCTTCATCTATTAGTTGTCACTACTTACTTAGACCAAGTTTAATCTTAAAATATTTTTAAAAATCTGATCTCGGTCTTAAAATGATTTTAAGACCGTAGGAGAAGCATCAACCAAAAACAAATTATCATTGAACTCAGAGTCCATGAAAAGCAAAGAAAGGAAAGCCACAAATCTAAGCTTTTCTCTTTATTATTGTGGCTCTCATTTGATCCATTGCCTGGCTCTAATCCTTTGCCCCTGACTCTCTCTGTGCTCAAGGACCAATGTTTATTGTAGATGTGCCCTGTTTTCCATAGCAAGTGTCCACAAACCCTTCAGCCATTGCTAAACAATAATAATGAGAATTCCTGGCAGTTCTCCAGAACTGGAGGATAGGAGGAGAGAGAAGAAGGTAGGAGGCAAGAGGGAGGGAGAAGAATAAATGTCTTGATGACAAAATATCACCAATGGCTGCCTCAGGACCACTTCTGGCATCAACTCTTTGCTGGGTGGATTTCAGTCACACTGTTCTCATTAATTAGATTCATGTACTTCTGATGTTTGGGTCATAACATTTATCCTGGCCTTCTCTTGATTTTTGTGAATTTGAGCATATTTCTTCAAATATTTTAAGCTTTTAGACAAAAGATGTTATTTCATGATAGCTCCTATACCAAATTCTTGTCTTACTCTACATCTTTCAAATAAAAGTCTATCTACTTCCGAAGGGGGGTGATATGTCTAGATCTAAGTCCAACCTCTCTTGCCCCTGGCACATTATTATTTTTTTTAAAGATTTTATTTATTTATTCATGAGAGACACAGAGAGGGGCAGAAACACAGGCAGAGGGAGAAGCAAGCTCCTCACAGGGAGCCCGATGTGGGACTTGATCCGCGGACCTGGGATCATGCCCTGAGCCAAAGGCAGACGCTCAACTGCTGAGCCACCCAGGTGTCCCTCCCCTGGCACATTATAATGGGGGATCACAGTGCTGTGGTTAAAATGGAAGGTCAAATCATTTCTACTCAGGGTGTGACCCCTGCAAGACGATATAGTAGGAACCATGCAGCCAGATGGCCTGGTTTGGAATCTCATTTCATACCAGCCATGGTATTTGGAAACTCCCCTTTGCTTTGGTTTCCTTATTTGTACAGTTTGGATCATAGTACTTATTTCACAAGACTGTATAAGAACACAAACATGAAAGGGTATTAGATAGTGCCTGTCTCCCAGCAGGTGCCCAGTAGGAGCTGGCTAGTACTGGAGAGACAAGTGCACTGAAGTGATTGAGCACCCAAAACCCCAGCTCCACCCTGGATGTCCTTGGGAAGCTAACTTGTGTGTGCCTCAGTTTCTCATCCACAAAGGGGGAATGATGGTGAAGATGATGCACGTCTCATAGAATTATTATGAGGACTAAATGAGTTGGCACATGTGAAGTTTACAACAGTCCCTGATACTAAAAGATCATCAATAAACATTGGTTATTATCATCATCACTGTTGTGTTAAGCCCCACCACCTTCAGCAAAAATAAATTTAGGTAATGTATTAGCGACTAATGAAAATATGCCATTATAAGCTGCTTGCATGTGTGAGTGTGAATTCTTAATCATTCTGTAGATTTCTTCCATGCAAGATCTTGATTGCCAAATTAGAGTAGAAGCTATTAATAGATCCAAACCACTACAATACCGGGTAGCTTATTTTCCTTCTTAATCATTTACTAAATTGCATATGCGTAAGTTCAAAAAAGCATAGTAGCAGATAACAGAAACTAACAAAGATAGAGTATGAAAGGATCCAAAATATAAAATTTATTTAAAAATGTTTCTGTGATTATGAACTTTGTTTCCTTCCCAAAACAGTGTGTTGGTAAAACGAGGGTCCATTATGGGAGGAATGTATGTATCTTGATGGCTGAAGCACAAGACATGATAAATTAAGAAGATATTTGGTGTTGGCTTTTGTAGATAATAGAATAGAAAACAGGAGTTGAGGTTAATAGCAGCAAATAGATAAAAGGGAAAGAAATGGTGGGAGGCGTTAGGCCTAATTTTTCATCTTTGACTCTGAAAAGTTAAAAAATGTTCCAGTTTTATTCCAGTTTTCGTATCTTGCCTGTACCAAGAATTCATGTATGTACTGAAGGAATTGTGTTTTTTGATACAGATGACCTTTGGTTGGATAAAACTGTGTAAAATGCTCCAGTAAAGGGCCTGAGTCAGAGCCAACTCTTCCTCATCTTCCTTTTTTTTTTTTTTTTTTTTTTTAATAGAGAGCAAGTACAAGCTGGGGGAGAGCAGAGGGAGAAGGAGAGAAAGAATCTCAAGCAGGCTCAGTGTTCAGTGTAGAGCCTGATTGCGGGGCTCAATCCCTGGACTCTGATAACATGACCTGTGCTGAAATCAAGAGTCAGAAGTTTAACTGACTCAGGCATCCAGGTGCCCCACAACCAGCTCTTCTGAAACATTCCTAGAAATTTAGATTGTATCATGTAACAACAACAACAAAAATCTATATGCTATTTACAGGATTGTTGTGTAACACCATATTGACAACATTTCAGAGAACTTTTGGCAACACTAGCGACTGTTGATTTGATCATAACCAAATGTTAGACATAAAGGTGCAAAATAATGGCCCAAGCAGCCGGTACACAGAGAAGGTGAAGGAAAGGGGTCAGAAGTTAGTTATATTACTGGTAATCTTGCAGATTCTTACACGGTCAAAAAAAAAAGTCCAAATTGCAATATTTGCTTGAGCCTTTACAATTTTAGCGTCTGCAACTTCTTGGAGTTAACATACATATGCTGGAGTAGATAGATGGCAGTAGGTGAGTAGAAGGGGACTTGATATAAACATTGAGCCCTGTGATATATGTTATTTACTTGATTGTCAGATAAAATAAAATCACACTTGGGGCTGTGCTCTTGTATTAGGCTATTCCAGTCAGCAAACAGACGGGAGGACAGCATTCTCCTAACAAGAAAAGACACAAAAAACAGGTGATGTGGTTCACTGTACTAGGGGATATTTCTGTTTGCTAATGGCCACGTCAGCTGCTCAGCGCACGCTAATAATTGTAGTTCCAGATCTTCGGTAACTCTCACCCATCACAGACTTTCTGGTAGACCTTAGTGACCCATCACTGAAATTCTGGCGCTAAAATTAAATGTCTCTGCTTTCTGTACTCTTGGCTCTGTCACCATCCCATTGTTTTCACCATAGTTTCACTTTGGCAGCCAAAACCCGTGGTATTTCACTCCAAGGTGTATGTCTTTGCCTTTGAAGGATGAGGATTTGTATATATTTATATTATATATAATATATATTAGCTTATATATTAGCTACAATGTTTATTTATATATTAGCTAATATATTAGCTACAATGTTTGTAGGAATAAGTGTTTTCGTACCTTTGATACACATAACAAAAGTAAGCTGTAAATTGCTGTCTAAAAGTGAGAGCAAAATATTAGGTTGCTTAAGTGTTTATCTAAAGAGTTAAAATTTCAAGAAAAGTATAATAAACTGAACTCATAAAGTTTATATGTACATCAAAGTCATCTTCTTTGCACTTGCTTAATTGAAGAAAATCCATGTTAAGCCTTGTATACTATGTGTATTTTTTGCCTTTCTTAATTCCTTCCCTCTCTTCTTTCTGTATTTTTCTGAGTTTAGGCTGCAAAAACAGAACCTGAAAAGAAGTCACAATCAACTAAGGTAAGTGATTTAAGTCAACTAGTGAGTTCTTTGGATTCTTAATAATAATAATAATAATAATAATAATAATAATAATGAATAACCCATTTCCTCTGTTGGTGCTACTGAATGAGAAAAGGATATTTTTTTCAGCTAATTTAATTAATTTTGTATTATCTTTTAAAATATGGTTATATAGAGTATAAGTGAATAATTACAATAAGTACACAATAATTACAATAAGTATACATGGCTAAAATGAGTGTTTACTATTTTATACATGAGAACAGTATATTTCAGAAGGCATTTTGTTCAAATCTAGATTTTTGTTACTGGTGAAGTAACTGTTAAAAAACAGCAAAAATGAAAGAGAAAGGACAAAAGGTAACGAGTGTCCAATTACTTTAAAGATAGGACATCAAGAATAAATGTGTGTTTTGAACCCAGCACCTACATACCTTACAGATGTGAGCCTTTCCTAAGAGGCCTGCAGGTTTATCTTAACAGTCTTTTTTATTTTTTTAAAAAAAGATTTTATTTATTTATTCATGAGAGACACAGAGAGGGAGAGAGAGAGACACAGGCAGAGGGAGAAGCAGGCTCCATGCAAGGAGCCTGACCTGGGACTCAATCCTGGGTCTCCAGGATCGTGCCCTTGCCTGAAGGTGGTGCTAAACCACTGAGCCACCAGGGCTGCCCTATCTTAACAGTCTTATCTCAGTTTATAGAACTGGTTATCAGTTTCTCAGGAGACAGCTCCTGCTTTCCCTTGGGAATGCCTTCTCTGACTCATGGCTGTCTAGACTGAAAACCAGTCTACATCCATGTGGAGATGGACCCCAGAGTGTCTGTCTGCAGGCAGGGCAAATATTTCTCCTCTATAAAATGCTACACATTATTTATTTCAAGCAAGCATGCTTAAGCAAGTACTCAAGATAAGACCACAAAGGTGTCCTGTGGGAAAGCACAGAGATGTACTTTAAGAAAGCACAGAGCTGTAGTTAAATGCAGGCAAGGGTGAGGTCATCTGGGTGGAAGGTGAGACTTATCTGGTTTATCTAAGGGTTATCTAAGGGTTGCCCCCCTTAGAATGACAATTCCATGGTCCACTGTAGAGAAGGAATTCACCAGTGAGACGGAAATTGTCTACTATTCTATATTTAAGTTTTGGCTGTTTAGTCAACTCAGGAGAATTGGGTTTCTGATGTTACCTCGTCTAGTTATAATAGAGAAAAGACTGTAAATCGTTAAACTACAGTGTTCATCTCCTATGAAGGAAGATTTTTAAAAGAATTTCTAGAGGGGGTTCCCTATCAGTAAGTGCAGAGGTCCTAGGGATCATGTGACCTCTTTGTGATTAGACCTGCAGTTACCAAATGAGCTGTAGGAATTATGAAAAACAATAAGTTAGAAATACATACTTATATGAAAAATCATTCTAAATCAAATACTGTATTTTTCATTACTCTTAAATTGTCATTACTAGATGGTAGGATAATTACTGATGAGTAGCACGTGTGTATTTATCTAAACGGGTCTTTCCCAAGAGATGCAAATGGATCTAATTGGAATTTTTGTTTGTTTGTTTTTTTAAGATTGTATTTATTTATTTATTCCTGAGAAACAGAGAGAGAAAGAGAGGGAGAGAGAGAGGCAGAGGGAGAAGGAGGCTTCATGCAGGGAGCCCGACATGGGACTCGATCCTGGGTCTCAAGGATCACGCCCTGGGCTGAAGGCAGTGCTAAACTGCTGAGCCACCCAGGGTACCCAGAATTTTTGTTCTTGAGTCTACCTGGAAATAATATAAGAAAGGACTCCGATGTAATTGAGATTTTATCTTTTGAAATTGACAGCCATCTGTGGTCCATGAAAAAAAAACCCAAGAAGTAAAGCCAAAGGAACACAAAGAGGTAAATGATCGTCTTTAGGACTTGATATTTGGTGAAACTTTGTGTGTGAGGAATTGAATTCTGGACATGTTTGTTTTTCTAGTTAAAATGGCACCACCATGTGGCAATAGTAGGACTGGCAGTTTACTAATATTAGTAAATTGCTGAATTTGGAAGGATATGGTATTATTTCAAATTTTGTACCTAAAGTAAAATTGTATCACATTTATGTCCCATGACTTGAAGTTCCTACAATTCAAAAGTATATAGAATGCAACCATTAGGAACACTTGGCATCACATAGAGAAAGCGTCCGTATCTGTCATCTTGTTAACCACGTGATGTGTGTGTGTTTCAGCCAAAAAGCCTACCCAAGCATGCATCAGATACGGGAAGCAAGCATGTTCATAGTGAAAAAGCAGCTTCTAGATCAAGTGAGCAGCTGACATCAGAGAAATCAACAAAACCAAAGGTAAATAAATCAGATTGATAGAAAACACGACCATCAGCCAGGGAATAAGATGCAGGTCCTCTATCTCCATGGGCATGTGTAATTGAATCTCTGGAGCTATGCTGAATATGCTCTGTACTGTAATGATTTGGTGCTGTCATTTTACTGGCTTCGCAAGTACCCTTGTGGAAACTTTGCCCTATGAAAAACTTAAGAAGTACATCAGATGGGCTACAGGGACGTTCAATCTAGCTTTCCGCTGCCCGGTGGTATCTAGTCATGACTGTAGGGCAGCAGGCTCTAGTGTCTCAGAGACAGGAAGCTTGGGATAGAGCTTGCCTCCTAGACCCCCCTCCACAGGATCTGCATGATCTGCTCTTTTTTTTTTTTTTTTTAAGATTTTATTTATTCATTCATGAGAGACACACCGAGGGAGGCAGAGATATATAGAGAGAAGCAGGCTCTTTGTAGGGAGCCCGATGTGGGACTTGATCCCCAGACTGGGATCATGTCCTGAGTCGAAGGGATCATGCCCTGGGATCATGCCCTGAGCCACCCAGGTGTCCCTTGCATGATCTGCTCTTTACATGGAAGTCTGAAAGAAGTGTTGAGAATTTTGTTGTGTACGAGATGAATTTAGAGAGCCACAAATCAGAAAGAGATTCCATATTTGCACAGCTAATGGAGGTCCCCTATTGGAAGAAGAACAAACCTTTATGACAAGAACTCTTCCATCGAGAGCTCTTGAAAGACGTCAGGTAGGGTTGCTTCACAGTGGACTTGAAAGAAGACGTTAGGCATTTGTGGCCAACTGAATGCAGCCATTATGCGTTTTGTTCAAATCTATTTTGTTTGGCTCACAGTATTATTAAAATTAATTTTCATGAGCTGCCAACAATTGAAGTCCTAATGTTTCACATAAAATTCAAATTTCTAGCTTCTCTTGAAAATCAGGTTATATGGCAACAAGTGACAAGAGCTTTATACCCGGTATATGTACTCCAATTTATCAAAGCCCCTACCTGGCCCATTTCACTCTCTGTGCACCTGGGGGGACTCTATGCTCTTGAGTCCAGACTTACATGGTGCCCAGTGTTGTACCATGCACAGTAGAAGCTAGTAACCGCTCCTCTGCAAGTTGTCCTTGATGGTAAACTGGCTTAATAGTGATACTTGAAATGCGTGATCTTGAAAATCGTCACTCAAAGATACTTCTATTAATCTTTTTTCTCCCACCTTTAGACTAAAGCACAGGATTCCGTTTCTGCCGGTGGGGAGAGTGTTGTTGCAGGTGCAGCTGCAGCTGCAGCATCTGCCACAGCAGCTAACAAGGTGAGCACACATGGGCAGACATAAAGTATGTAGGTGGGCCTCGCGGCCTATCAGGTCTGTTCCACGGAAGTGCGTGCTTGGTGAAGACCCCTTCCAGCCTGCGCTTCACGTCTGCTTCTCAGTAACCTTTTAGTTCCTGTGGTGCTCCCACACTCAAATAACCTGTATTTGGTAAAACCAAATATGTTCTTATGTGAAATTTACTGAAGAAGAGTTCACATCTAAAGGTTATAGAGTAAGAAGGATAGCAAAACCGATTTAAGAATTCATATATTGGGCAAATATTTATTGAGCACCTACCATGTATCCAGTATCAGTACCAAGAAAAATAAAATGTGAGTTGACTCAGGTCCTGCTTTCAAGATTTATAGCTTTGAAATAAAGTAAATTAAGTTGCTATATTTGAGCAAGCACTTCTCTCAGCTTTCAACGTGGACAGAATCTACCTTGATAAGCGTAAGTCACAAACAGTCCTGGCATCTACATGAGTTGATGGGGGAAATTTTAGAAGGAGACGTTCCCAGCCCTCTCTGGAGAGAGGATGTGTGTCCCTCTGACTAATGATGGGCGAGTCTTCCTTAGGTCACTTGAGAAGCTCCTTCAAATACTAGCCTGGAAATGTAAGATGAGAAGTAGTCTACTGTTTCTACCCATAGCGATAGAGTCAGTAATCAGTTTACGGACCGTGTCTCCCTTGAAATGCTATCTGTCTCTCTGGAAGCCACAAGTAAGTAAATGCAACAACAATAAGAAGATGGAAATGAAATTTTTTTTTTTTTTAGGTAGTAAGTATTCATCTGTTTTTCCACTTTTCAAAATGGGAAAGGTATCCCCCTGTAGGCTAGATGGTAAGGAAAGTCCTAGGATAAAAAGTATGGCACATCTCCTTGAAACATCAGTTTTTCTCAGATTTTGAAAAGGAAGAGTCACATTAGTTTGTAGCCAAACTATATTGCTCTAATTACTATGCATATCACCTTGAGACTTGCACCCTTGTCCCCAAGGGGTATACATTACTGCATGGTGTTGATGAGGGGTACTTAGATGAAATGGTTTGAAAAATGGATAGATTTAGCAGATTTGATAGATTTGAAAAGCTTTAAAAATATAATTAGTTTGAAAGTTTGTGCTAGATGTAAAGTAGCCAAGGAAGAAAGTGAAAGCTAAACAGTAAAGTAAGAGGCTTATGTGGAAATCTGGTGTGCGTTGACTTGGCCTTGAACTTAGGACAAAACATTTCTCTTTCATTTGCCTCTGATTCGCCTCCCATAAAATAGAATTGTTCAGATCTTCATTTTGGGAAAGAGGGGAGTCCATACCATGTTTTAATGCCCTGTGGTGTGACTGCAGGACACCCTAGCTGCAGGCTAGCCTATCCAGGGCCAGAAAAAAACCGAATCCCTGGGACTGCATTCCAAGGCCGATGAAGACAGACCCCTACAAGAAGGTGTTTGGTTAAGGAACTGAGGGATTTTGTCCATTTGTAGGAATCCATGGGACTTTGAGTCAATCCATTTTGAGTTTGACATAAAGGATGGGTAGTTGCAGGCTTGTAGGTTCAGCAAAGTGCAAAAGTGTGAGATGTTCTGGGTACAAAGTACATTCCACTATGGGTAAAGCACCAGGATTGTACGGGGGTGGGGGTGGGAGGGACTGTGAGACCAGAAACAGAGGACGAGGCGCTGCTGTGGGGAAGGCTGAGATGAGTTGACTGGAGTGGTAGCTATGCAACCAGTAGAGGATAAATGTTGAAGGTTGGAGAGCAGTTGAGTGATGTGAGTGCACCCAGCTTCAGGACTGAGCGACGGCAGTGGGTGGGATGAAACGGAAACAGAGATCAGAAGGCTGGTCAAGGAATGTGGCCTTAGTCTTCATGAGTCCTAATTTAGCATCTCTTAGAGCTGGGATAGAACCAGAAGTGCAGGACTCATTGCAGAGGTAAAATCTTCAGGTTTCAGAAAATGATTGCCTGTGATGGGCAGTGGTAACATAAACTCTGAGATGACGTGGGGCTTCAGGGTCTCATGAACTAGAGTCGATAATACCAAGGTGAGGCAAGGGGGGCCCTGTCAGGTTCCTACAAGCACAGGGACCACGCTGATGTGAGTGAGCACCTCCCTAAATTGTGAGCTGGTCCCTGGTTACCAGTGACAGGTGGACAGAGTCAGAAGGGGAACTGGTTGAGGATGAAAAGTGATCTGAGTTTGGATAGGCCAAGTTGAAACGTCAGAGAGAGATGTGTAACAGGGCAATTGGAATGAATGTTGTTTGGAAGTACAGGAGAATGGAGAGAGTGAGCAGAGAGGGGAGGAAGGGAGGAGGAAGAACGAACAGGAATGAGTATCTCATGAGGTTGCAGCTGAATCCTGGAAGTGGATTCCGCTGCCGAGAGCCCGGCTCCTACCTTGCTGGCCTCCAGAGTGTTTTTGACAATCACAGTGGTCACTTCTTTAGCACTTAGTTGGTACCTACGTAATGCTTAGCATGTACCAAAACGGGACTTTCACACTTCAGTACATAAATTTATCCAGTCCTCACTATGCTCTAAGGTAGGTGCAGTCAGTGTCCCACTTGAGGATCCTGAGCTACAGAAGAGGTGACCTGCCTGAAGACTCCTGCGGCCAGTAGGTGGCAGCTGCTGTGCTCCCCACCCTCATGCTCTGCTGCCACGTTCCAGAGCCCTCCACATGAGAGAGTTTTCTATTGTCTTAAATGGACAGCTTCACCTGTCTAGTTCCTGCCAGTCCTTGCAAGCACTTGGGCCTGGCCCTAGAGGATGGTTTTGCTTGGGATCACCAGTGCAGAGCAGAAAGGTGCAGAATGTGGAGGGCTGGGGGCAGCGCGAAAGAGGTGCCAGAGACCAGATGGCCCAAAGGCCAGAAGAGAACTGGGTGATCTTGGCCACGGCAGCTGTGAGAGAGGAGTTAGGAGACGGGTGCTTCCTGAGGTCAGACTTTGGAGATGTTTACGTCTGGATGAAGCATGGAGATTGCAGATCAGAGGGTTTTGGCAATTTTGAAAGAGCAAGTGAACCCATGATGGGAAGGAAATTCATTTTGGGGAGATTAAGAAAGGAGCGGATGATGAAATACTAAAGCAGGGAGTGTGGAGGTCTTCATGTGTGCAGGCAGGGACTAAAAACAGTGACAGGAAGAAGTGGCCGCTTAGAGAAAAAAAATTCCTATGTGCTGCAGACTGACAATGGGCCCTGGGAGAGGCAACGGAGAGCCATGAAGAAAGAGACAGTAGTTTTGGATTCAAGCATTGGTCTTTCCTTTACTGTGTGAACTGGGAAAAATTATTTAATATCTTTGAGTCTTGCTCTCCACATCACTAAATGAAATTAATGTTATTTACGCTGTCCTGATAAAGGATAACACATACAACATGTTATCTGGCACAGAGCAGCTCTTCAGTGTGTGATCAATGCTATTGATATTTTAATGAGCACATCTTTAGATATATCGTTGAATTTTAGTGAATTATTTAATAATTGAATTTGAATTTGTTAAATTGTTGAGGAAAGATGTATGAGAGGGAGTTTTTATTTCTTTCTAAAACCCCAGCAGAAAAAAGAAAAGAAATCATTAACATCGGCTGTACCAGTTGAATCCAAACCGGGTAAACCACCTGGAAAGGTATGAAGATAGCAGGGCATTTCTACATGAGATAATTATTTATTCATAGTCTCTATATTCTTGATCTGATTTTTTTAAGGGCAAACCATATGAAGTAAGATTAAAGACCTTTTAAACGAATTATTGCTATAAGCTAAAAGTGTCATTTTTTTTTTTTCTGGGTATGTTTGGAACACTTAATATTCTAACCCTCCATTCCAAAAACTCTAGTTACATCCCATGGAGTTTACATTCCAGTTTCTCTCTTGCAAATGTAACTTCTTTAACCAGAGGTATCACTAAAGAATATAAGGCAAGTCTTTATTCGGAAATTTCCAAATTAATCAGTCTAAAGCTAACAGATCCCAAATTGTATTACATGATCAGTTCCTAAAACTGTAGTGGGAATATGGTAGTTGAAGGGGAAAAAAAATTAATCATTTTAACCTGGGTTAAATAAAGTAAATAAAGGGCTTTTCCCAGAAATCTTGTTTTAAATGCAACATATTCTTCACAATGAATCATTTTTAACCTCAAAGATAGGATAGAGGCACTCTTACATTCATTATACTGATTAAAACTCATATTGACAAAGTAAATTGTCACTTCTTATAACCTTAACATCCTGTTCAGGTAATTTGTTTTGTAAACATCTTCAGGTAAGCAAGTGAACAAAAAAACCCACAAATGAATGAAAGAATACAGGCAATCCATTTCTGAAATACTCTAATAGGAAGAGGTGTTACCTAGAGGTTTTTTTGGAGTTCTTTGTAAATATGTAACTCTGGAAAACTGATATGCAGTAAATACTAGGCATTTCTCCTATTGCATACAATAACATTATTGCATACAATATCATTCTTTGTGTTTTGTTCTTTTTCTTTTTTAACTGTCAATACATTGGACTGGCAACTTTAACAAACCCATTTGTTCATGTAGTTAATACCATTAGACTTACCGAAGTTGTAATTTTTAGGGGGTGGGAAGTAGGGAGAGAGGGAGAGAGACAATCTCAGGCAGGCTTCCTCCCCAAGGTGGAACATTACTTGGGGTTGATCCCATAACCCTGAGATCATGACCTGAACTGAAATCAAGAGAGCCACCCAACCACTTGAGCCACCCAGGCACCCCTAAAGTTGTGATTCTTACCTCAACGTGGCTTTCTGTCCTTTCAACGTAGAATGTGTACTCTAGGACCTTATGTAATAAAGTCTATTAGAGACCAGATTTTTACAATTTTGATGTTTAAAGAACTTTTGATGTTTGGTGTTTTTCTGTACAGAATGTTTTTGTTTGGAGCGCCTGGGGTGGCTCAGTCAGTTAAACGTTTGCCTTTGACTCAGGTCATGATCTCAGAGTCCTGGGATAGAGTCCTACATCAGGCTCCCTGCTCAGCGGGGGGGTCTGCTGCTCCCTCTATGTCTGCCTGCCTCTCCCCCTGCTTGTGTGCATATGTGTGCTCTCTCTCTTAATTTCACTGAAATAAATAATTTTTTTAAAGAATTTTTTAATTAAAAATTTAGAAGTGAAATATGTATTACAAATAGCATTTAAATACCTGCCCTCTTTCTTTTCTAGTCAGACATGGATGCTGCTTTGGATGACTTAGTAGACACTCTAGGAAAACCTGAAGAAACTAAAGAAGATAATGTACCATATACTGGACCTGAAATTTCAGTATGTGCTTTTGATATCTGTAAAGATTCATACTAAATGGGTAGGAATGCAGATACGGTCATGGTCATGAGGCACCAAAGAATACCTAATGCTCTGTCACTTGGAGTAAAGCAGATGGTGGCATTATTAATAATAGCAACTACAAATTAGTGTTGGGAGTGGAAATGGCTTGTCCTATGGTAGCTATCTATTACATTGACTCAGTGACCATTTATCGATCATTGTGTTATGACTGGTGCTGGGATAAACCTTATTGGGTTACAAAGATTTTTCTGTCCTTGAGATTTAAGTCCACTGGACTTGAACTTATTTTGACTTCTAGAAATTTACCACCCTCAGTTCATCCCCCCTGCCCCGTCTAATTCCTAAAAAAGCAAAAAAAAAAAAAAAAAAAAAAAAAATTACATGTTCCTTGATATTAAAAAGATTAAAAGGATATGCTGTAGATTGGAGGAAATACTTGGCAACAGACATGACAAAGGATTTGTTTTTCTAGAATTTATGAAGAATTGTAAATAAAAAAGACAACCCAATAGAAAAATAGGAGAAAACTTGTTTGGCTCATAAATACGTAAAATTCTGTAGGAATTAGAGAAATGATACCAAACTATGAAGAGACCATTTCACACTCATCAGATTGGCAAAAGTATAAATGTCTGACAGCTCATGTAGAGCTTGTAGATATTGAAGATGTGCTTACTCTTCAGGTAGCAGTTCCACCTTGAGAGAGATTCTCTGGGAGGAAGCCTTGCCCGTGTGTACCAGGAGTTATAAGAATAAAACATTTGGAAAGGATTTTGATCAACAGCAGACAAGATGATATAATGGAACACTTTATAGGGGTTAAAACAAATTATTCATGTATCAACATGGATACATTACAAAAGCATAGTTTTGAATAAAAATACAAAATGATATCTAAAATATGCCATTTCTATAACATTTGGAAGTATGCAAAATAGTGCTCAGTAGCAGTGCATATGCTAAAATTGGAATGATACAGAGAAGATTAGCTTGACCACTCTGTGCGGAGCACATGCAAATTTGTAAAGCATTCTATATTTTTTCAATTAAAAAATATGCAAAGTAATACTACATATTGTTTGTGGGTACCTACATATGGAATAATTGTGTTAAAATGCACTCAGTTTTAAGTGGGTAGGTGTAATAAAGTTCTAGATGATGACTGGCTAATAAGGAAGATGAATGAGATTATAGAGGTTAGTTAACCAGGATATATTATCAGACCTTTTTGTCTTAGAAATTACATCTCAAAGCCTTGGGTATCAGGTTATAGAGATGTTTATTATTAACTTTTTTGTATGTTTTGGAAATAGTTAATGAAAAACATTTTAAAGTAAAATGTACTTTGATATAAGACTTAAATTTAATATAGTGGTTTGAATGTTTTCTAGTTATTATATATGGGTTAGGCTAACTAAAGTGTTGTATAAACTTAATTTCAGTGTTGTGTAAAGCATTGGCTTTTTAATGGCTTACATTTCATTTCAGTAACTCCATAAATTACTAATGGGAATAGTAGTTTGGTTGCTGAATACACACACAACGTTCTCAGCTAATTAATTATATAATATCCCTGTGTGTGGTTTTTATTCCAGGATCCGATGACTTCCACCTACATAGAGGAATTAGGTAAAAGAGAAGTCACACTTCCTCCAAAGTACAGGGAACTTTTGGCAGTAAGTTAAATTATCGTTTACTTTTTTACTGTTTACTTTTTTAGAACATGATCTTTATCCCTTCAGTATAGTCACGTTTTTTAGATTTAGAAAATATGATGGGGCAGGTGAACTTGTTACAGTGACTCTCAGTGTATCCATTTGCTAGGGCTGACATAACTCAGTACCATAGACTGGGGTGGCTTGAACAACAGGAAGACATTGTCCTACAGTCTTGGAGGCTGGAAGACTGGAATGGGTGTGGGCAGCGTGGGTGTGAGGGAAGGATCTGAGGCCTCCCTCCTTGGTATGTACATGGCCATCTTCCCTCTTTGTGCATCTCCTAGTCCATGTTTCCCCACTTCTATAAGAACAGGAGGCATATGGGACCACCACCTATCCTAATGTCCTCATTTAACCTTAATTATCTCTTTAAAGGCCCATTGTCCAAATGTAGTCACATGCTGGAGTACTAGGGGTAAAGGAATTCAACAATATGACTTTTGGGAAAACACAATTCATAACACTCACTGAGCCTTACATTTTGCCTGTTGTAAAAATTACTTTTGGTCGCTCAACATGACCAAATTAATATTTGTTTCAGAAAAAAGAAGGTATCACAGTGCCTCCTCCAGACTCTTCGGTGAGTTTACATAAATGTTCTTCTGAGATCCAGGTTAACCTGTTTTTAAATCTTTAGTTGTGGGAGGCACCTGAGTGGCTCAGTTCAGTGTCCAACTCTTGGTTTCGGCCCAAGTCATGTTCTCATGTGTCATGAGACTGAGCCCCAGGTCAGGCTCTGTGCTCAGCAGGGAGTCTGCTTGAGATTCACTTTCTTTCTCCCTCTGCTTCTGCCCCCCTCACACTCACTTCCCCTTGCTCTCTCTCTCAAATAAATAAGTCTTTAAAAAAAAATCTTTAGTTGGGGGATATGTCATCAATTCTCTATATTATGTCTATGGCTAATCTCTAAATCAGATTAAGTTTCCATCTGTTCAGAGGCCGGGGATGACGTGGGGGTTGTTTCAGTGCTCATGGATTCATACGTAGTTTTTTTTGTTTTGTTTTGTTTTTTTGTTTTTTTTGTTTTTTTTTAGAGGAAGAAGAATGGAGCCAAGAAAGTTTTGCAGTAAAATAAATGTTAATAGAATGAGAATATCCTAACACGTGATCCATTTAAAAGAGGGAAACAGGCAAATAGGATTAGTGAGCACCCATTCCCTTCCAAATGTAGGCTTTCATCTGAGTTAGTTGATAAGGTATTTTATTTGGTAGTAAAGGAATGTCAGATTATTCTTCCTTTGCTGAGTTTATATTGTGATCCTTAACTTGAATGACTCTCATATATGCCCCATCGTGTCCCTGTTTCTTTAGAAACCCATGGGGCCCAATGATGCCATAGATGCTTTGTCATCTGACTTCACCTGCAGTTCACCTACCGATGCTGGAAAGAAAACTAAGGAAGAGGTATTATTTTAAACATAATTGCAGTGCTTGTTAGAAACCGTATCAGACTTTAAAACAACTTCTTTTTAGTTCTGGTTATTGTAATTGCCCTTCTTTCATCTTTAAGTCTGATCTTTTGTGTTTTGCCTTTCAGAAATCTACAGGAGAAGAGATTTTAAAAGCCCAGCCAGCCAGGGTAACCAAAAGTGCTGCTTCACCCCAAGAGAAAAAAAGAAAGGTGGAGGAGGTATAAATAATTACTTCTTTGAAAATAACCACGGTCCTTCTCCTGACAGCAGTTACTTTCCTGAGCCTGATCCAGCTGATTCAGGATAATCACAATAGAGCGTTATTCCTGATGTGGAGCATCTTTTTTCCCTCGGGTCTGTGTAGATTAGTGAATCCAATCAGGGTTCTATTGATTATCTCCAGGCAAGCCTTCTGTGTTTCTACGAATGCTGTTCATGATTTCAGAACAGTTTTCTTCATTGTGAAACAAGAGTATCTCACCACTAAAATATACAGAAAGACAAGACACCAAAAAAAATTGTACCTTTGGAACATAACATCTTCACCGTGATTTTTTTTTAATGGAGTTTGACCTGTGAATCAATCACTAGTGGAATGTTGGCCTAGCTGTTTCAGGTCACTTCTCCTGACCACAGTCACATAATTGTCACAAATCTTGAAAGGTGATCCAGCGGCTCAAGGCTGGATGAGAAAACGTGCTCCATCTGCAGACAGTCCAGATAGTGCAAGGAGCATGTCTGTTGGATCTGCTCTGCCTCTCCCTTCCTGGAGGGGACAGTTTATTTTTATCTGGCAGGCTGGGGAGCGGTGAGAGCACCACACCCCAAGAGTGGGAGTTCCTACAGCTATTGGCCATTGTGCCTTCAGAAAAGAAGGCTGCAAGGGGCCACTCTGGGTTTCCCGGCTTCCTGGGCTTAGCTAGTTTGCTAAGGGACAGGGTTGTCAGAAATTATTTTTAGAGACACATTAAAAAAAAAACAGGAAAGTGAAAGTTTACTTCTTGCAGCTTTTATTTCTATGCAAGTATTTTATAATAATATTATAGCTTGATAAATAAGGGGTGAAGTGTGCCCCTGAGGGTAGAAACTGTGTAAGACACTGTGGAAGTATCTTAGCCCCAGTATTTTTCACTGGTAAGTTCTTTTTCCTTTCTCTCTTTTCTTAGGTTTCAAGTAGCACTGCCTTCTCAAAGTCCTCTAATCCACGACTCCTCTGACAAATTTGAAATTAGGATTTCACAGAGAAGTGGATGGATTGTGCAGGCTGAGGAGATGTTGTCTTTGTTAATGTACAGAGTTTTTCCTTTTTAGCAGGACGCAATGAGTGATCAAGCACTGGAGGCTCTTTCAGCTTCTTTGGGCAGCCGGAAGCCAGAACCCGAGCTGGACCTCAGTTCCATTAAGGAAGTCGACGAGGTACTGACCTTGGAGTTTATTGATAAAGCGCGTCAGTCTGCAGGTTATGAAACTAACTGCCTTATGCATGTTTAGAATTTTCACACAACTTTGCTTTATTGGAGATTAAAAACAAATTGCTCTTCATTCTATCTTACTTTCAGAGTCCGGTTAACTTAGATCTTCAGTCCTGGGCAGTTAGAGTTTGCCTTATAAACCATCTAGAATTTTAATATTTAAAGTGAATGCTAATCTCTTTTGCCAATGCTTCAGTGACCCCTGACGAGACAAGATAACGTGGAAGCAGTGGCCTGGTGAGAAATAGGTTTATCTGCTCTTGTGGACATGGAAATGTATATTTTCAGAAGGGTTCCAGGTGCCTGTCTTTATAAGGAAAGAGGGAGAATGCTGTCGATGGGATGGGAAGAGGCTTCTTTGTGGAACTATGGAGAAAAATGTTGAAAATCTTGTCCCAAATTAGAATAACATCAAGTAACAATTAACTCTATAAGTGGAGTTCCTGTGTGCTTAGAGTGTGATGATGGGGGGTATTTATCCCACCACACTCTGACATCTTAACAAATCTTCTGAGCCAAAGCAAGTTTCTGTTTGGTGGAGAGGCGTTTTTTTCATGAGATTACAGTTTTTGAAGACTTTTCCAACTGAGTTATCTGGGATAAAAGAGGATAGAAAAGAGGGAATGGCCCTGCCAGCAAGGTAGCATAGTTGGGGAACATGGAAATCCAGCCTGGGGACCCTCAGGGGTGCCAGCCTATCAGCACAGGGAGGGGAGCTGGCAGGTGTTGCTGTCATAATGCTGCTGCCCCCTCTGTCACTTCCTGTTCTGAATCACTGAGGAAGGTGAGTCTCAGTGAGACCCCGGCAACTCTCCCTGAGTCTGGGACCGCTCTGGTCCAAGATGGGCCAGTTTCTATCTTCGGCTTTCTTTGAGGGCTCACCGGGCACAGTGTGGCATGACAAGCTTTGTGGAGGCGAACACAAGGGAGCCGGGGAAGCAGTCCTTGTCCTCCAGGACCAAGTAATGTATTGAGAAGAAAAAAGAAACTTGCGTGAAGACACACTGTGAGATGCACATGTGTTAGAGCAGCCACATAGACGAGCTGTCTCAGGGAGAGGGTGATCCTGGAGGAACCCTGGGGGGGGCTGCGGATCAGGCCAGGTTCAGTGGTGTCCCTCTACCACCAGAGAGCTACGGGGCAGTGAGCCAATGGCACTTACAGATACTTCATGTGATTTACTAAGACAATAATTTGGGGTGGAAAGCTATAAACAGCAATCCCAGGACAGCCTTCGAGTGATTAAAATCAGATAAGTAGAGAGGTGCCTGGGTGGCTCAGTGGGTGAGTTTCTCAGATCGTGATCCCAGGGTCCTGGAATTGAGACCCGCACTGGGATCCCTGCAGAGAACCTGCTTCTCCCTCTACCTCTGTCTCTGCCTTTCTCTGTGTCTCTCAAGAGTAAATAAATAAAATCTTTAAAAAAAAAATAGATAAATAGAAGTTAAAAATGTCGCATAAAAATAACTTCTTAAGCAGTTGGGATAACTAATTTTGGGATGTGTATACGTGTATTCCACTCCCTATGGAAAAAAAAAAAAAAACAACCACAAGCAGAAAACTCCTAAAATTTTAACTGAAAGAACTGTTCTTTCTACTCTTTATATTAGTTTCTACTTTATCGTCTGCAGTTTTCCACTAGTTTTCCTTTTTAATTATGTACGAAGTATAAATATTTCCTTAGATCTTCCAGTCCTCTGGATTCTTAAGCTGAACTTTTAGTGCCTGATGGTGAATGTAATACTTTCTGGATAGTCTGATGTTTTGATAAGCGTCATAAAGTTTAATATCCTATAGGAGTCCAGAGCCTCTCCAGTACATTCCATACTAGAGAGGTCTCTGTGGAAAAACTGCATAATGCTTCAGAGAAGACATCCATGCCTACTTATCATTTTTATAATAGATCATAACATAAAATAAATATTCTATAATGATACCTTACTAATCTTCCCCATTTCTGTGTGTAGTTACCTAGTCGGGTGCTATTTAAATTCAGTAGACATGCCTAGAGTGCAGGCATGTAAAGAACATAAAGATCAAACAGGAATAGAACAGATCTCACTGTGCACATGATCCTCATTGTCCACAAGCCTGGAGAAGACAGTCTGATACAGGAGACCCTTGACTTTCACAAAGCCTGTTTTCCAGATGGAAACCTCACAAATATCTGGAGTTTGGAGAATACCACTACATAATAGGACTTTCTCCGTATGCTGCAGTAGAATGTAATTAGAAATATTTTTTAAAAAACAACAACAAAACCTATCATCCCTTAATGAGAATGGTTAATTTATAGAACAATAAAACTGTCATTCTAAACCATAGGAGAGTGTTTGGCTCACTAAAAGTGCTTAAGATGTTTTAAATTAATCATCTAATCATTCAGTGTAGAATTATAATTCTTAAGTATGGGTGGAGGGATGGGTTGAGCAGGAATTTCCCAAATGATGCTCCACTTGATACCCAGGAGCCCCTTGTTTTGTGATTTAAATCCATGCCTTGATAGAGGAACCAATTATTACATATCATGGAACTTCCCATCAGTCACCAGTCGTTTAAAATGCAAATGTCATATCCTAGAAGCCAGTGATCTACTATAGAAGTACACTTTCATCTCTAATGCAGTCGGTTTTTCATGGTTCTGTAATCCCGTAAAGTCCTAGTGTTGTTGGAGGAAGTCCTTTTTTATTGCGGGATTATTTATGATAGCCAAATTCTAGAAGCAGCCCGTCTCCATCAGTAGAGGAATGGATAAAGAAGATGAGGTATGTGCATACAGTGGATTAAATGGATTAATCAGCCATTAAAAAGAATGAAATCTTGCCATTTGCAACATCATGGATAGAACTAGAGTGTATAAACTTTAGGGAAATAAGTTACTCAGAGAAAGACAAATACCATATGATTTCAGTCATGTGGAATGTAAGAAAACCAAGCACGCAAGCAAACAAAAAGAGTAACAAACGAAGAAACAGACTCTTTTAACTGTAGAGAACAAACTGATGGTCACCAGGGGAGAATGGGTGAAATAGGTGCTGGGGATTAAGAGTACATATAACATGATAAGCACCGGGTAATGTATAGAACTGTTGAATTGCTATATAGTACACCTGAAGCTAATGTAAACCTATATGTTAATTAGACTGGAATTTTTTTTTAATATTTATTCATGAGAGACACAGAGAGACAGGCAGAGACATAGGCAGAGGGAGAAGCAGCCTCCCCACAGGGAAGCCCAAGGGGGGACTTGATCCCAGGACCCCAGGATCACGCCCTGAGCTACATACAGACACTCAACCACTGAGCCACCCAGGTGGCCCAATTACACTGGAATTAAAAGAAGAACACTTAAAAAGAAGGGAGTCCTTTCAAAAGAGGCAAAGTGTATTATCCATGGATCAGTCAAGATGTGCCATGAGATGCTCCTCTCGTTTCTGAACTGTGTTTTAACATTCATGGGAACTAATTGTTTCCTCCCCTTCGATGACTCCTGTGTTGAGTAAGACAGACGGAGGCTATTAAAATAATTACTAACTCTGCCCTGTGCTTACCTGCCTCAAAGGATATTTTATTTGCTTTTCCTTAGTGATCCTTACACGTGTCAGTAGCCCCATTTTGCCGCTGAAGGAAGACTCAGTGGCTCCCCACAGTCACAGAGCAGCTGAGCGCAGGGCAGGGACACCTCTCCAGGGTTCCTGGCCATCTTGTGACTCGGCCACCGCGGCCTTCCTCACAGCCAGCGCTCACCACGCTCTTGTGCTCTGTAGTTTACAAGGCGCACAGATGCACTTGAATCTGATAGGATCTTCCCCACACCACTCATGAAGTCCAGAAAGCGAGATCCTCTTATTTCACGTGCATTACCAACGTTTCTGTGTTTTATTCCCTCCCCCTCCATTTTCATCAGGCAAAAGCCAAAGAAGAGAAACTAAAGAAGTGTGGTGAAGATGAGGAAACTGTCCCATCAGAGTACAGATTAAAACCAGCTACGGTACGTTGTTAGCCGCAGTGCCCAACAGCATAATCCTCCTCTTGCCTCCACATCATGTTTTGTTGGGTCTGACCCAGTTCATATCCATGTAAAACCCCACTCTCTAAAGTTAGTTAAGGGATAGTTTCCTAAGTGGTAACCGTGTGCTCATTCAAATTCACACAAATGCAAGTGTTACAGCTGTCAGTGATGCACGACGTAGGTCCTTAACCTTAAAGCCCAAGGATCAATTCGGGAATATTGTTTTCTAGAACTGCCGTATAGATAAGAGCAGCATAGACCTTTTAAGGGGTAGATGTGAATGTACAACTATTTACCTCCTCAGTTAAGGTGGTTTTATTGTTGTTGGCTTTGGTTTAAAATGAGGATGGTGGACCGACTCCTATAGTTGTACTTGTAATTTATCTTTGAAAAAATATACACCAATGCTTGATGGAAGGTTTCTCAGTTTTAGAAAGAGTCTGGATTACATGTCTCCAGAATACAAAAACAGAATTGTAGGAATGAGATTTATCTCTTCACCCTGGGTTGGAGAAAGGAGACTTTTTTTTAATAGCTCAAATCTTTATTCTAATACTTGATAAGAAAAAGAAAAAAAAAAAGCCTGAGGATGTATTCACTCAAATATAAGAAATTCACTCAAATATATGTATACAATGGACTCAGCCATTAGAAACGACAAATACCCACCATTTGCTTTGACGTGGATGGACCTGGAGGGTATTATGCTGAGTGAAGTAAGTCAATCGGAGAAGGATAAACATTATATGGTCTCATTCATTTGGGGAATATATAAAAATTAGTGAAAGGGAATAAAGGGAAAGGAGAGAAAATGAGTGAAAATATCAGTGATGGTGACAAAACATGAGAGACTCCTAACTCTGGGAAACGAATAAGGGGTAGTGGAAGGGGAGGTGGGTGGTGGGTGGGGGTGACTGGGTGATGGGCACTGAGGGGGGCACTTGGTGTTATGCTATATGTTGGCAAATTGAACTCCAATAAAAAAATTTTTTAAAAAAATTCACTCAACAAATCACTCAAATATAAGGAAGAAAAAACCAATCTGTCTTCTCATATCCTGGAATTCCCTAAAACAAACTTAATGGGACAAGAAAACGAAATGTTCTATTTCATTTTCAGTGAATTTTCTATCTTATTTTCAGGATAAAGATGGAAAACCTCTATTGCCAGAGCCTGAAGAAAAATCCAAGGTTAGAAAATGATTCTTCTGATAATTAACAAAAGCACTGTAAAGTATAAGTTGAGATAATTTAGACAGGATTTCACCGTGGAGACTTTAATGCCAACCTAGTATTGGAGAGAGGGAAACTTGTGATGGCGACACTCCTATCACTGACTTTTTCACATATTTTCATGATGATTCTCCTCATGAATTATTACGAGAATGTTACCAGTTTTCTAGGTGACATTCATTGGACTTTAGGAGCTGATGTCAAGAGAGCCTCAAATTAGATTGTTTGCACTTCAGAGTTTGATTGTAATTGTGACGTCATGATACTCTAATGATTCTATAACTGCTTTAAGTTGGTATCAAGCGGCATATTTAGCTGTTAGGATACAATAAGCAGCAACATTTATTAATCACTTACTCTGTGCCTGACACCATATTGATTGCCTTTCATACGTTACCTCTTTGGGTGCTTGTTGGACGAAGAAGGTGCTATTATCATTCTCATTTTACATGTGAGGAAACTGAGAGGCAGAGAGGTTATGCAAGTCACCCAAGGTCACACACCTAGAAAATAGCAAGGGCAGTGCCCCAAAACTCAGGCTGTCCTAGACAGAGGCACGGCATCCCAATCACCTACAGCTATAGATGACTGGTATTAATCAAAATTTCCACAAGCTCTAAATGAATTTCATCTGAAGCACTTAGGGATAGGAGAACTTTCCTGCCCAGATCCCACACAGTCATGGGAAAGGAGTATATGATCTCTGTCTCCTGAGCTATTCAGAAGGAAGTCATTAGGAAATAGTTAAAAAAAAAAAAAAAAATCCCATAAGAAAAAAGCTTTTATATGGATCTTCATTGAAAAGAACTGGCAGTTTTATTTGAACACAATTCTTCAGAAATCGAAGTAAACTCTTGACTAAGCGAATGATTTCTGTGGTATTCAGGTGTCTGGTATTCCTTGGTTGTTGCATGACGTTTATCTTATATAGATAAATTTTAAAACATCCCCAATACGAATTTTGGTTTTAGATCCTAAAATATGGCCTAATATGTGTTAACAAAAAAAAAAATACTTCTGTATGAAAAACTTGTTTATAACAAACATATAGTCCCTTAATAATGTAGTGTTTCTTCTATTACAGCCCCTGAGTGAATCAGAACTCATTGATGAGCTTTCAGAAGATTTTAACCAGCCTAAAAGTAAAGGAGAACAGTCTAAGCCAACTGAAAAAACAGAAGTATGTTTCTCAAAAGTAAAGGTCTCTAGTTCTGTGTTTTTTTAAAATATTGTTCCATACTCTTAAGAATGCGAGGCCCAAACTGTTTTAGCATGAAGAAGTTGATAGAGACCCATTATGCCATTTTTTTTTTTTTACACGCAGTTGTCATCTTGACTTTTTCTAGATGTGCTTGCTTTTCCCAAAGAGACCTTGATAGTCTTACACAATTGAAGTCCTATAATTATGCCTTCAGGGGAGCAAGCACAACCGTGCTTTCCTTTCTGTTCATCCTTCTGTAACGGACCTAGTCACAGTTGTCATCACCACTCACCTCAGGACGGTTGGGGCCCCTGTTGGCAGTCTCCTTTCGGTCCCTCCCATATCTCTCTGCCGGAATTACTGTTTCTTAGGCGTCTTGGTAGTCACATCATTCCCCTGCTCCCACTCTCACAACCTCCCCATTCCCCACCCAATAAAAGTCCCTGCTCCTGTGTTCTGGTCCCAGCTGCCTTCCTTACCCCAAGGTGTGTCCTCCAAATACTAAACTGTGACAGTAAGTGCTTGTGTGTGTGTGTGTGTGTGCGCGCGCGCGTCCTTGGCTTTTCTCATGTGGTCCTTCTTTATGGAATAATGTTCCATCCTAATTCCCAACCATCTAAAATGTTAGTCATGCCTTTAAAGCTCTGCTGAAATATGGTCTTTGTCTCCTGCTTTTCCCTCCCCAAACCTTCCCACTTTTCCACACCTTCCCAAGCATAATACATCACACGCAGGGGTCTATTCTTTATATATCCCTGTTAAGATATTTATGACAAGCAAGGTGTTAGCTGTCTTGGTCTTCACCTCTGACATGTATACATAGTTTTAACTAAATAGCAAGTTCCTTGAAAGAAGAGATAGTCCCCTATTAATGATCATCTACTGAGCACCTTACATTAGGATCAACTTCTGTGTCTGGATTAAAAACTGTTTGAAATTTTACTCTTGTGATAAAATAAGATAGCCCAGTTCTCAAATTTTAGTACCAGGATCACCCGAGGGTTTGTTAAAACATGGATTGCTGGGCCCCACTTCCAGAATCTCCATAGTAGTAGTTGAATTTGCATTTGTAGCAAGGTCCTGATGCTGCTGGTCCGGGGACCATACTTTGCGAACCCCTGGGATGGTATTACTTCCTTGCGTTTGTACCTTCCTATTTACAATTGATAGGGTGCTCTTAAGTATATAAAAGAGATGGATTTATATATAAAGCATTACATTACATAGTTGGCATATTATTGTATATTCTATGAAAATAATATAAATGATAATAGTTGCTAATTTTATTGAGCTTACAGTGTTCCCAGATAGTATGCAAAGCACTGGACATGTTTTATCTCATTTAAAGCCTCATGTTGACCCTTGAGATGTAGGTACTATCATTGTTCTCATTTTACAGATGTGGAAACTGAGTCTCAGAGAGGTTAAGTAACCTACCTAAGGTAAGAGGTAAAACCAAGTTGAAATAATGGTAGAAGAGTTACAACATGCCTTGATTTATTCACTATTCAGCAATCCTTCGGCATTTAAGAAAGTCATGCTCATAGCAGCATATAATGTAGGACAGCGTATTGTTCGTGCGTTGTTGTGCAGTCTTACTAACCAGTTTTTTCTAAAAACTCTTCGTTGTACTCCTCCCCTCAGGAATCTCAGGCTGCCCCCCTAACTCCTGTGAGCGAGGCTGTGCCTCGGACCTCCATGTGTAGCATACAGTCGGCACCGCCCAAGCCACCTACCTTGGTGAGTGATCCTCAGGGCGTGGAGCGATGTCTTGAGAGGGTAATGTTCTTCCTCCCATGCACTTGTTACTGTGTGTTACCACGTATTATTTTATTCTAACAAAATAAGGAAATGTTTTAGGGCTGTAGCATCCACTGTTCTTTTGGCTTCGGGGTATGCTACAAATTCAGGCTAGACTTAACTTTTTAATTAAACTGCTGCAAGCTGTGTTTTTCATTCAGCGTCTGAAAGTCTTTCTTCCTCCTCAGCTATTGTGGGTACTCATGCTCTTTTACTTTCCCACATCTTTCAAGCCTACTTGGAGTTTCACGGATAGCCTGCTGTGATCTTTTGTTGACTCTCCTAGTGGAATCTGCACCAATATCGTCATGACTTTTCCTCACTCCTACCTGAAGGGAGGTTGAATCCATTCCTTTCCATTTTCTTCTTGGCCGTTGTATCAAGTGTGGCAGACGCTCATCCACTGATCGTGGATTCATTTCATTTCTGACCGTTGTATCAAGTGTGGCAATTCAGTAGTTGAGTAACAGCTGGTGGAGCTGTGCTGTGTTACTACAGACTCAGTGCATCTGTACTCTGAATAGTTAACTTGTAGAAGCTTTACAGTATCTTTGTATTAAACTTTCACAAGGACATTATGAATCCTGCGTGATAGATCACCTCTGTGTTACAGATGAGGGAAATGAAGCTTTGAGTTGGCCTTGAACAATCCACTTAACTTTTCAGAGCCTCGGTGATATAAATAAGGCTCCTGCTCTGAGCTACCTCAGCATCGAGTGTGGCTATAGCCAAATCTGAAGCTTTTTACAGTACATTTTGGTCTTTCTCATATGGGAAAAGGGCAGGAGGAACAGGGTGAAGGGATCCACCCCTAGGAGGAATTAGGAAATATAGAAGGGAGGGCATGATCATACTGAGAAGGGGGAGTAGCACTGTTTTCCTGGGGAGACCAGTGAGCTAAGGACAGGCCAGCACAAAGGGATAAAGCACGTGTTGTACTTGGGTTTAGTGCATTTAGTTTGAGTAAAGGGGGTCAAGAAATTGTGGGATGTTTCCTGGGTGCCCTGAAGTGGCTGCTTCCTGCCAAGGACGTTCCTGTTGCTAACGGAAAATCCCCTCAAAGTCCAGGGTCTCTCTTGGGATGCCTGGTGGCTCAGTGGATAAGCATCTGCCTTTGGCTCAGGTCATGATCCCAGGGTCCTGGGATTGAGTCCCACATCAGGCTTTCTGTGGGGAGCCTGCTTCTCCCTCTGCCTGTGTCTCTGCCTCTCTCATTCTCATGAATAAATAAATAAAATCTTAAAAAAAAAAAAAAAGTCCAGGGTGTCCCTCCTGCCTTACACAGGACTCAACCTCTTTTTTTGAGGTGTCTGGGCATGCTCCAGAACTTGGACATGGTGGGAATGAAGCCACAGGCCATGGTGGTAAAGACTAGGAGAGGAGGAGAGAATGTGGGATGACACAGTGAAGGAAATAAGAACAGAGGTGGTGGTGAGTGGAATAAAAAAGACAATAGCCAACATTCCAGAGCAGAACTCTGTGACCTAAACATGTGCCCTCTGCCTCCCGTGCCTTTAAGGGTTCCTCTTCCTTTCCCACTTTACCTTGACTGTAGGGCCGCCAAGCATCGATGTTCAGTGCACACAAAAGGGCTCTGTTTTTCCATTCTCTGATGATCTTTTCTGGGCATCTGCTCCATCAGCTCTAGGGACCACGGTTGCTGAGATTACCATCACCAAAGTTAGTTGGCATTCCTGGAATTGTGACACCCATGGGCGCCAGAAAGAATAGCTGCGGAGTATGACAAAGGTCAGAGGACCCAAGATGGACTCGAGGATTAGTGAGCAAAAAGAATCAAAGAGCAGAGGAAGGAGATGAATGTGTGTCCTGTATGGTTCTTGTTCACGTAAAAAGAAAGTTTATTGAGGAAATGCAGAAACCTGAGTTCTAGTTGTGAATTTGACAACATGAAATATTACAGATACTGAAGTTTCACTTCTTAGTCCTGTTTCCAGAGTCCTTCATTCTTTTGTTTCTTATTTTTTTTTAAAGATAGTATTTATTTATTTATTCGAGAGTGAGAATGACTGGTGGAGAGATGGAGGGAGGGAGGGAGGGAGGGAGGGGGAGAGAGAGAGAGAGAGAGAAGCAGACTCCTTGCTGAATGGGAAGCCCCATGCAGAGGATATGGGGTTCCATCCTAGGATCCCAGGACCATGACCTGAGCTGAAGGCAGACTCCTAACTGCCTGAGCCACCCAGACGCCCCCAGATTGCTTCATTCTTAAGAGTGCTGTGTCTCCTAACTTTGCTGCTTCTGTTTGGTTTATTTCTTGAGGCCATGGGAGCAGGCTTAACAGGAAGTTGTAGTTTTTAAAGGATCCTATAGCAGAGAGTAGGAGAAAGCTGAGCTCAACGTGTGAGCTTGTCTTAGATCAAGCTAACAATTCCAATTGCTTGGTTAAGACTTTGGTCACTGCACCTCTTGCATTTTAGACCGAATTGCAAACAAGTTAGATAAATCAGGGATTTTTGTTGCTCCTGGGAATAAAGTCTATGCAGGTCCAACCACTAGAGGGTGATAAATCCCCTTCCACTCAGGTTCCATACCCTCGTTGGGGATCTCTTTTGCAATGCAACTAAGCAGAAAAACTTTTCTTATTTACGTTCATGGTTAAGGCATATCCACAGAAAGACACTTTTACTCCAATAATCAGACATGCACTCCGTGTGAGGTCATATAATTTTATAGGAATAAACTTCGGAGACTTTGAAATTCAGAAGCAGCTTTCATACTTTGACCAAAAGCTGCAATAAGAAATTCATTGCTACTTCAACCCAATATCTATGAATAGAAAAAAAAAAAAAAAAACAGTTTAATGAATAGTACTTATCCTTGTTTTATATGATGCATTCTGTTTTCTATCCTTTCATTAAAAAAAAAAAAAAAGCCCCACCCGTAAACTGTTGAATTGATTTTCATGAACCATTAATGTATGGATCGTGACCTGTGATTTGGGAAAAGTCAGATCGACTCCTAACTTTTAGCCCAAACATAGTTTTCCCTTTATTTTTCCTTTGTATCACGTATGTTGTCTTCCCCCAGTTTCCTTTTGAATAGGAGCATGGTGGGAGCTCACTGCATCACAAAGGAGCACATTTCCTTTTGAACGGTGGGACCCCAAGTGGACCATCCCCATTGTGCCACTCAGGTTGGTCGGACACAGGCAGTCACCTGAGTCAGCATGAAGCCACCTAGACCAGTAGAAGCCACGGGAGGAACACAAGCTTCTGTGTCTCAGCAGAGGCTGTGCTGAGGCCACCACCTCCGGGAAGGGCCAGGCTTATTTCATAGAGCATTGGGAAGAATGTCCTCTCATAGGCCTTTCTGAAAATCTTTCCTGCTCCATCTCTAGAAGGATCACCATAAAAATCACTTCTTTGCTGGCTTTCTGCTTCCATTCCATGATCTTATTTCCAAACCAAGTCACTGGGTTAGATTATTGGAGTTTCTCAGTCTCAATACATGCTGTACCCACTAACTGCTTACCATAAGAAACTTAAGGTCTAATTTTTAACATTTCAGGTTTCTTTGACATGGATTCTAATTCAGTTGGTAATCAAATGATTAAAAGATGACATGTACTTCTTATCTAGACCTGAGATAAGGTTGTGCCCTTCTGAATTGCCTGATGTAGTCTCTCTTTTAAAAGGAGTGATTAACCACCTACTTAGTGTATCTACGAATGTGCCTTTTAGGAAGGCATGGTGCCAGATGATGCTGTAGAAGCCTTGGCTGGTAGCCTGGGGAAGAAGGAAGCAGATCCAGGAGATGGAAAGCCTGTGGAAGATAAAGTCAAGGTAATAGCGGCTCAGTCACTTCTAGAAAGTAGCTAACACTGATGATCTACAGTCCCCAACTAAGTTAGTCACCTTTTTTTTTTTTTCCTACAACACATAACCGACTGGCTGTATCTATTAGGGAACATCCCATCCCCATTTGATAATCTAAACTGGGGTAAGCATCGACGTTGTGCTATAGTAGTGGATGGTTAGTGTGCCACTCAGGTTAGTCAAACACCTGGGCCATGTGCATGCCCTGACTCTCACGTGGGCCGTGTGCATTCCCACTGCCCAGGAGTCTTGGGAGAAGCGGCAGGTGCCCACCCTCCTCCGCATCTTGCCTTTTAGCCCAACAGGCGTAATGGTGGAATCTGAGCCCACGGAAGCAGGGGAGGCTGAGAAAGCTGAGGTTGCTGTGGGAACTCTGTACATTTGGCCATCGTATGCTCTGGCCTAACAGGGGAGTTATCTCAGATGTAGGCACTTAGGCATCCACTTCATGGAGATATATTAATAATGAAAATGGTATAATTTTAATGCAGGAGAAAGCCAAGGAAGAGGATCGTGAAAAACTTGGTGAAAAAGAAGAAACAATTCCTCCTGATTATAGATTAGAAGAGGTCAAGGTAAACATAAAAACCTAAAAAAGGGACACGGAAATAGGCCTGAAATGGAAAGATCTTGTTTTTAGTGTTTCAGATGCCAAATAGTTGGTTAATACTCCGTTGGCATACCGGGTATGACGCTGGAAAATATTCCTCAGTGACCTTTCACTCCTCCCTTAAGTGAAAAACACCTAATGCCTAAGCTACCTAATTTTTTTCTCATTTAATGACATGGTGTGTTACCATGCCAGAAAGAAAGACTAACTTAGACAACCTTTATGTAACTAGGAAAACCAAAATGAGGAATAATTATTTTCTATGGAGAAAAATTTGCAGCTCTTGGATATATATTGAAAAAGGAAGGAAGCCTGTTTAACATTAAGTAGAATAATGTCTTTATTTTGAAAGTACAGATGGTACAGAAACAAGTGACACAGGGGGGAGACTCCATTATGTATCTGTAGTTGAAGTGTGATCACTTGAACGGGGACACACGCCATGGACCGTAGAACAAATATCAGTCCTCTTCATAAGATGCTACTACTTATGAGAATATTCAACTAAGTGTATATGTATTTTTTTTTAATTTTTATTTATTTATGATAGTCACACAGAAAGAGAGAGAGAGAGAGAGGCAGAGACATAGGCAGAGGGAGAAGCAGGCTCCATGCACCGGGAGCCTGACGTGGGATTCGATCCCGGGTCTCCAGGATCACGCCCTGGGCCAAAGGCAGGCGCTAAACCGCTGCGCCACCCAGGGATCCCCTGTATATGTATTTATGTGCATTTATATACGACTACATACATAGGTAGCCTTGCACCTATTTTTGTATATATGGATAAATTGGACTTACCATTCTTTTATGAACTTTACTAAAAAGCTTCAAATGTTTTAATTGTCCTGTTTCTCAGAAGCGGCCCTAAGAGGCATGTGAGGTTTGGCATCATCTGAGCCATAAGGATGAGCTCCTTAGGGCAAGAATTTTGTGTATCCTGGCTTCTGTGGTATCCACAGTGCTCAGAGTGTCACACAGCATTGATGCATAGGAGTTGGATGTATTGCCTATAAAATTAACTGTTTTTTTAAAGGTTTTATTAATTCATGAGAGACACAGGGAAAGGCAGAGACATAGGCATAAAATTAACCAGTTTTCAGGCAACTTTGGTGAAGACCATCCCCCAAGCACATGAGGGGTGCATCCCTGTGCTCCCATCATGTCCTGTAAGTGCCCTGTCACAGCACCTTGTGTCACACTGTTTCAGCCACTCACATATTTTTCTGCTGCACTAGTTTGTGGGTTTTTGAGGTCACAAGCTGTGCACGGTTGGTTTTATAGTCCCCATGCCTAGGGCATGCCTGATATGTGAGCTGTTTGTTGACATGAAGTCATTAGAGCATATTCTCTGGTGAGAGACTCTTTTTTTTTTTTTTTTTCCTGAAATGATGAATCTGTTTATAATGCACAACATCAGGTCTAACCTGTAGACGCCTTACACTATGTACAAGGGTTCATACTTTGGATAAATCCCCCAGGATAAATCATGTTTTTCTCTCCCAAATAGGATAAAGATGGAAAACCACTCCTGCCAAAAGTGCCCAAGGAATCGCTTTTAGTAAGCAAGACAATTTTCCCTAAGTATATTTTTCTTACTTGGCCCTGATTGTTAATTGTGGAAGGGCGTAACTTTCTTTTTAATAAGTTGATGAGCAATAAATAGTGACATCCTTTGACGAGGTGGCATTTATTGATACGTTTTCTGATTCTTACAGCCCATGAGTGAAGACTTCCTTCTTGATGCTTTGTCCAAGGACTTTGCTGGTTCCTCAAACACTTCACCTCTTGTAAGTCTGAAACTCCTGGGTTTATTTCCTTGCTTGTAGGGTGGCAAAAATAAATGGAAAGTAGTGACTCTGACATTGGAGCTGAGGAAACAGTCACAAAATTAAAGGGCCTCAACCCCACTGTAACCATGAAAAATGTGTTCTATCATGAAATAGTGTCCCAGGACCGTGGATATTTGCAACACTGTAACTAATTAAACCAATGAGCATGTATTCTTTACCAAGTGTACTTACGAAAAGAGAACTTAAAACTGAATTTACCCAAAAGTACATTTCAAGTAACTTTACCTGTTGGTATTTCTACAATTTATCATTTTCCATAATTGTCTCCTAAGAAATTTATCTCTGTGTAGACTAGATAGTTCCTCAAAGGGAATTCTGTTCATAAAAATTTCAGGAAATGTTGGGACATGGTAAGCAGGTTTCTCTACTATAGGACTTTTCTAGCTTATTTATATGGAAACTTATTTTAAGTCTGTTGAAGTACCCAGATTGATGTAATTCCAAACTTTTTTTGTGGGATCTGTGCTATCGATTTACAAGGTTCGTATGTGGACAGTGGCATAGACAGTGTATCAGTTGAGCAACAGAATGAGTAGCTATTAGTAAAAATAATTCCTTGAAGTAGCTCAGTTTTTGGACTGGATGAAGCAATAAACCCTTCAAAGAAGGGATTACTAACCAGTGCACTTGACCCCTATGAAAGCACCATCTCCAGGCAGTTGTAGCCACTCCATTCCATGACCTTCCCCTCTTCCTCCTCCATACTAACAGATTATATTACACAGAGGTTCCCGAGTCCTGATTTAGGGAAGAATATAAAGTGAGCAGTATCCCAGGAACGTGGAATCATATCTTCACAGTGATGCAAAACAACAAATTAGGGGGAGCCCGTATTCCCTTCTTCATACCATCTGTATTATTATTATAACAATGAGGATTTTTCTTTTAGAAATTCAAAGAAAATGTAACAGTGAATTTTTATGCCCACCCAAGATGATGTATAGCAATGGAATGACTTGAGATAAACTATTTTTTAAAAAATTCTAATCTTAGAAAATTAATCTAGCAAAGGGAAAAATTTGTTAGTGTCTATCGTGAACAAAGTAGAAATAACCAATTATGATAAATGAAAAAGGTCAAAATAAAAAATTATTTAGGGGAAAGTACCAAGAACTTTGGAGGAAAAGTATCATATTCTGACTCATGATTAATGTTCAAATATAAAGGAGTGCCTGCTGTGCAGACCATGTTCTTTGATCACAATAAAACAGAAATTCTATTTAAAAAGAGAAATTTAGGGCAGCCTGGGTGGCTCAGTGTTTGAGCATCTGCCTTTGGCTCAGGTCGTGATCCCAGGTCCTGGGATCGAGTCCCACATCGGGCTCCCTGCATGGAGCCTGTTTCTCCCTCTGCCTGTGTCTCTGCCTCTCTCTCTGTGTCTCTCATGAATAAATAAAATCTTAAAAAAAAAATAATAAAAATAAAAAGAGAAATTTAGGGGCACCTGAGTGGTTCAGCCAGTTAAGCGTCTGCCTTCTGCTTAGGTTGTGATGCCAGGATCCTAGGATGGAGCCCTGCTCTGTGGCGTTGGCATCCGGTTCCCTGCTCAGCTGGGAGTCTGCATCTCCCTCTACCTTCCCTTTACTGTCCCCCCTGGTTGTGCTGTCTCATTCTCTTTCTCTCAAATAAATAAAATCTTAGAGATTTTGAAACATCCCATCACTAAAATCAAGAAGTAAATTCCTAAGAGACTATTTAAAAAATCATGTATAAAACATTTGCAAATCAAAGTCTTTTTTTAAGATGTTAAAGAGAGATGGCAACAGATAACGAGAGAGTGTGAGCAGGGAGGAGAGGGAGAAGCCAACTCCCCTTTGAGCAGGAGCCTGAGGTGGGGCTCAGTCCCAGGATCAGAGGATCATGACCTGGGCCACCCAGGCGCCAGGCAAATCCAAATCTTTGATAAGCAGCCAAGGCAGTATTCATGAGATACATTATCATAAATACCTTCATCAATAATAGAGGAAAAGAGAAATCTGATTAACCAAAGGTTTATTGGATTTTGAATTTCAAATTTAAGCTATTATTATAAATAAGCTATTATTTTACATTTAAATAAGCTTTTATAAAGTAACCACACAAAAGAAAGTAGCAATTGAGTGTAGTAGATGAAAATCACAGTCTGAGACTAAACTGGCCCACAGTTGCTTGATTTGAAATAACTAAAGTTTTATAAGATTTCAACAACTGTAAAAGAAAAAAAAATCTTATAAATAAAATATGATTAGATTTTAAAATGAGAACATAAATGAGTGTAATAAGAATCAACATTTGGGTATTGTGAATGGCTAACATTTTTAAACAAAACATTGGCAGAAATAATACAGAAAAATCTTATCAATAAAATTTAATTTTAAAATTAGACATAAGTAGTACACGATAGCAACTGAATTATTAAAAACCACTATGTGCAATAGTTTTTTTTAAACAATGTGAAGCACACAATTCAAAGCACCTAAACAAAAGAAAAACTGAAGAGATTAGAACTGTTTTCAGACTTTGCTTCCAAGGGAAGTTTAAAATTGACTCTTAAATGTTTAACAGTAGATAGTCCCGTGCGACATAAATATAGTCTCAAAAACTAGCCTACATAGTTGCTTCTATAAGTAATGATGATTTTAATCTTAAAACTTGATTAATATAGCATTAATAACTAAAGTCACTTAAATCTGTAGATGTATAATTTTTAATAAACAATATAAAATTATTAAATTAATTACTTAGCACTGTCAGAAATTAGATTTATTTAGCATCAGGGAAACTCCCTATAGCATAGTAGTGTATCCAATAGGAACGATGAATTATGTGTTCATATAAAAGATGTATTTCCAAAAAAAAAGATGTATTTCAAATTTCACATACAGTCATATTTTAAATAAATACCTTTAAAAAGTAGACTGTCCCTTAATGTATTAAAGAGTATTTATTTAACTTCAAGAATCAAATATTCAGAATTAAGCTAGAGGCATTTCCTTTAAAAAGCAAAGTATTAAAAGTTGATTTTATTGTTATTTCTGCTTAATAGTATATGAAGAATCGGTAACAGCACATGAAAAAGAAATGACAAGTATGAAAAAAGAGTATTTGTGTATTTGTAGATATCCCTAGTTGTCGGTACCACCTTTGTAGATACCACATTGTGCATGCTGGGTACATCAGTAACAGATTGGAAAATATGGTTAGTATGAGATGTCAGAAATTAAAGAAAAGAGCAAGAGATGAACAGAAAAATGAGAACATGAAGAAATTAAAACATTTAAGATAGTTTTACTCCGTGTCCTTAAAGAATCATGACATTTCTCTAGACATTTCATGAGTCAGTTTTTATTTTTTTTTATAAGTCAGCTTTTAAACTTAAAATAGCAATAAGGTATCTTACATAATTCAATAAAATTATCCTAAAATGTTTGAAAAGCAAATGCATAAAAACATGAAAAAATACAGAAAAGCATTTTTCAGTATTTTTAAGGAAGATGAGCTCAACTAGATATAAGGTTTGATTTATATGATAATAAATTCAATTCTTATTCAGAATGCAAAGCTATAGGTCAATGGAAAAGATTGAGAAATGAACATATAGGATTTAATGTATTTTTTAAAGGAGAATAAATCTTTATTTCAGAAAGATTCTGGCATAATACACTGCTTAACATTAAGAAAAAATAACACTGAAACCACACAGCATATACCAGGTCTAAGGCAACACTCCTATATCATCAGAATTAAAAATATATAACCTATCTGGGCAGCCCCAGTGGCTCAGCAGTTAAGCACTGCCTGTGGCCCGGGGCGTGATCCTGGAGACCCGGGATCGAGTCCCACGTCGGGCTCCCTGCATGGAGCCTGCTTCTCCCTCTGCCTGTGTGTCTGCCTCTCTCTCTCTCTCTCTCTCTCTCTCTGTCTCTATGAATAAATAAATTTAAAAAAAAACTTAAAAAAAATAAAAATATGTAGCCTATCTAATTGAGGCAAGGAAGGCCCTGAAAAGCAAGCATGCTCATTCATTGATTTTCACAGAATGAATTTCTAGCAACTCTGGAGAGGGACGGCAATTTGGCAGGATATAGCCAGCCCCATGAAAAGAACTGCTGTTGGAATTTATACAGAGCAACTAATTACAAAGAAGAAAGCTGAAAAACGGCAAACAACCTAAATGTACACCAAGAAATGTGTAAACAAACCATGCAACTCTAAACCATTTTGAACATTGGGATTAATAAATATGAATAGGAATCAGGAGAGATGGTGTGAACTGCAACTATGGAGGAGGAACGGGAATTAAAAATTGCTTTTAAGATTATGTGTTATTTTGCATCCATTTGAAGAGAATAAATAGTAATAAAGCTGTATTAAAAAACTGTATTTAAAGGGCTTAGTCAGTGGAGCATGTGACTCTTGATCTTGGGTTTGTGAGTTCAGGCCCCATGTTGGGTGTTCAGAGGTCCCTTAAAATCTTAAAAAAAAAAAAATTTTTTTAAATTTAAAAAAATTTAAATCATGGCATTGCAGACATAGTTTTGTATATATTACTGAGATATATATATATGTTGTTTTTTGTTTTTTGTTTTACAAAAGGAATTTGAAGAGGCTAACCTTCCTGCTGTCATCTCTGAAGTGGTTTCCCAAACCCCAGCTCCAACCACGCACTCTGCTGGTCTACCCCCTGATACTGTGGTAAGCAGCATCTTAGAAATAGGTTTTTGCAGCAGCAACAAGAAGACAGGGAGTAATGGGAATGAAACTAGACAAAATCATTGGGAAGATAAAGCATGTTCTGTTTTAGAAGAGATAAGGCTGGCGATCTTGGGAAGATAACAGAATATTGGAAACAAAGTGTTTAGGAAGTATTTTACGCACGGTCCAGGATCTTAATAGTATTGTTGTTTTATTGGAATTGAAAAGCAGTAGTGTACATTGTGTATATGTTCGAATTACTAGATTTAACAGATTCTTCAGCTTTCCTGATTATTTTCTCCTCCTCTATATTTTTCCTGACACATGCTATAAATACTACCCATTATAACTTGAACCTCAAGTTTATTTTACAGAACTGCTCAGTGTTGGAGCTCTTTCTCCTGAAAATTCAAAAATGTCATGGAAGAGCAGTTTTCCTCCATTCAGAGCAGTAAAACTTTGTCATTTTCATGTTAGCAGTATCAAAACCTCAGCATCGGTACTGTTTTAATTATTTACATGTTCTGAGGCAAGAGTGTGGGACCAAAGCCTTCCCAGACTTCCTTGATTAATTTTCTGTGCAGTACCAAATTATACATTATCGAAGCGAGGAGACCACACCACATCAAAGAGATCGCCCTAAACCAGATCCCCATCTCCTCTGGTTGAGAACAAGTGCCTCATTTGCTAGATGGAGATGAAGTAGCTTTAGTGAAGTCAACTAGGCCTACTTTCCTTTTGATGTAGCATCAAAGCTTGCTTCGTGCTGTAGTCGGAGATTCTGAACAAATTTTCATCCTGTTTGGTCAGCCTCGGGATCATCTGAAAATATCCAGAGGCCCAAATGACAAAGCCCAGACTCTGCGTGGGTAGCTCCACCGTTAACAGCTCTAATCCTGGGCTCTAACAAAAACACTTAAAACCAGTAAAACGCCATGTATGTGTGTGTCCACCCACAAGGACCAAAGTGCCTGTGCACAGAAAGGCAGCATCATTAATAACCCAGGCTGCCGGTCGCCCTGCAGTTCAAAATACTCCCGTGAGGTCCTCCCAGGGTCCTGTCCTGGCTGAGGCGAGGGGTGAGCATCTGCAGTACAAGGCCTGCATGCCTTTCCCAAGTAGGTTTTAGAAGGACACTTTTCCTATCCCGGGTCCCATCAGAAAGTCTAGTTTTAGTTAATATTTCATTTGAAGACCTCAAACTCAGTATAAATCTTTAAAGGAATACATGAGGGAATCAGGAAATAAGGTGTCATAATTCATGTGTGCTCTTCCCTGAGGAGGACATCAGACTGTCACCAGGAGTGTTGCATACACTGAACCAACCATAAGGCACATTTTCCAGCAAAACAGGCCAGGAACCCCCTATTTTTTGGAGGGGCCAATTTTTTAAATTTTCCTTAGGAGAGGCATCTGGGGGGTAGAGTAGGGTAGACAAGCACATGGGAATGTTGACAGGGAAACATTAGGAGAGGGAGTACCCCTCAAGGGCCTGCCCATCTCCTTGCTGAGGACCTCATGAGTTTAGGAGTCTTTGTGGCAGTGGCAGGGCCGGATTTGGCTAACCAGTGACTAATTCAGATTGTGACTTCTCAGCAAAGTGACAACAAAGAACTGGACGATGCTTTGGACCAACTTTCTGACAGTCTGGGACAAAGGCAGCCTGATCCAGATGAGAACAAGCCGATAGAGGATAAAGTCAAGGTAAAAAATATATACGTGAAACTTAAGGTTTTTATAGCCTACACTATCCTATCATGCACATAAGACGGGGAAAAAAAAACCCACTTCTGACTTGGGAGTTTTAGCAAACAATATGATCACTGAAGTCTCATTTTTTCCCTTCTCTAAACTTTGTTGAATATATCACCCCAATGAGAACTAACGCTGGGGCACACGTTCAGGCAAATGTCCTGTTGCTGAGACCGGACTTAGTGATGATAGAAGAGAACAGCTCTGCTTCAATTTCATGCTCTTCCCACAGTAGCTTTTCTCGGTTTTATCTGCTAATAAGCATGTATGATCTATACGACCCAGAAATGCGTGCCTTTTTTAGGATGACATAGTCTGTGCATGTAGGAGCAAAGGTTTCCCATCTGTCAGAGGTTTTCCCTAGAAGCCTCCTGAGCCATCCTAACTTGGGGTTCAAACCCCTAAAGTGTTGGGCCAGGAGTCAGCACGGTGTAGAGGCATGTCCGCAAGGCACACAGTTAGCTCTACACCTTCTGTAGCAGGAGTAGGTGCTTATTCACACTAACGATGTGTGGTACCAAGTGATCCGTTTAGCTTGGAACCAGGAACTAAGTGACCAGCCAGAGGGACGTCCCAGGGCATTTCAAAGCATCATTAGTTCTTGATTCTACCCGTTACAGGAACATCAATGTGAACTTGAACTCTATTTGAAAAATGAAGTAATGAGGCAGAAAAAAAGAGCCTGTTCCCCCCCTGCTCCTGGGAGGGGGGGACTGAATGTCATTGAATCTGTGCAGGGCGATGTAGGCGCTGCTTACCTTACAGCACGTTCTTCTTCCCCCCTCCCCTGCTCAAACAATCAGTTCAGTGTGCTGGTCCTTTAGGGTCGCTTGTAAATGTCCAAGTTGTAAATACTTCCTTTCTAAATATCAAGGTACAGGGACTTGATCCTTTTATTTAAAGAGTGAAACTGGGCAGCCCGGGTGGCTCAGCGGTCTAGCGCCACCTTTAGCTCAGGATGTGATTCTGGGGACCCAGGATCAAGTCTTACATCGGGCTCCCTGCATGGAGCCTGCTTCTCCCTCTGCCTGTGCCTCTGCCTCTCTCTATGTCTCTCATGAAAAAATAAATAAAATTTAAAAATAAATAAAAATTAAAAAAAATAGTGAAACTCCCATCAGGACATTAGATAGTTTATACCATTGGGTTGTATCTCTTTCCATGGTTTCTAAGGATAAATATTTCATCATTTATCTTAAAATACAGGTAGAAATTCACATGTGGATCAACATGTCAAAGCACCTGGGTTTTTTTGGGTTTTCTTTTCCCCCCACCAAGGAGTTGTCAAAGTCATCCATTTTGTTGTTACTTAGAAAATAGACTTTGCTTCGGGAAACTAGAATAAATGCGTAAGGCCGCATTTTAGAAAGGATTGTCTAATTGAAGGAGTGACTATTTTATCTGTTCCATGTTTATAGGAAAGAGCTAAAGCTGAACACAGAGACAAGCTGGGAGAAAGAGACGACACCATCCCCCCTGAATATAGACACCTCTTGGATAACGATGAGGTAAGTGAAGGCATATGTCTAGGTTAGGCATGTAGCACACAGCTGCTTAAATTCAAATCTCCCTTGCGATGAACAGGAGGGGTACACTTTAACCAGAGCATAAAAATATCCCATGATGGAGGGCTTTTAATGTGTCTCTCATGAGCAGCTTGTTTAGGGTTTGGCTGATATTTATTCGAGCCAGTATCATTTGATGTTCACTGTCCTGGGCTCTGTGGTATAAAGAGTGTTCATTCACTCACTGATGCTTACCACGGATTCCAGGGCAGGTGCGCAGAAGAATTCTCGTTGCAAGAAAAGGCTTTAAAAAATAATAGTTGTAATCTGAAGCAGACAAAGGAGCTAGTACTGGCCTAATAGGGCAAATAAATAAGGCCCCTTTATTCCTCTGGACCACCCGCACCCCTATTCAGAGTAAAGGGGGGCAAAACTATAGTCCTAGTCCCAAGTCCTCTTTCTGTATCTAGATATACCCTGTCAAGTCTTGGGCCGTTTGTCTCTAACACGAAGCCAGTTTTTCTTAGGTCAGCCAGGCTTATACCCTTCCCTTTTGGCTCCTCGTTACACGTCTGTTCGATGATAAATAATCCTTCCCAGGCCTGTTCAGAGAGAAGCAAGGCAGCCTAAATCACATCCTCCCCATTCTGTACTAATTCATTTGGTGGGTTTGAGGACTCCGTGGTTTGAAGGGTTTGCTTCAGCGTCTCAGAGAAATCAGTTCCACTTACGTGCATTCTATATTCCTGAAGATAGCAGTTCTGGACCCTGCTAGCAGCTTTGCTGCTTTTATTCCCCGGGAAAAGCATTATTTAATGTCCTTGTCTGTGTATGTGGGTGAAGTCCCTGATAAGTCATACTTGTAATCCTGAAAAAAAAAAAAAAACAAAAAAAAACTATGCCATCCAGGCCCTTGAAATCCTTCCAAAGTATCATGAGCTTTTATCAATAAGACAGAAAAACACAAGTTACGTTTTGTAATAGTCTGAGTAGAAGTCTAACACATGATGGCAGAAAGTTCCTAAAGAATGGTTTCCTTCACTTCTAACCACCAGACTGTAAGGTTTATCACTTACTGCACACCTACACTCCACTGCATCTCAGGCAAGGCATTAGACCATAGCTTCCACAATTGCTGAGGACACCTGAGTAAACCTTTACAAACAACTGTGTTTAACCAATAATCTGCCTTGTTCCTAAGGGTAAACCAGGAAAGCCACCTGCCAAGAAAACCAAGGACTCAAAGGTAAACGCCACGGCGGCATGTTTCCTATAAGCAAAGGTTTCCTTTTCATTCTAGCTAAACTTTATTCTGCATTTTAGAAATCTGAGATTTATTGAATGGCTGCCCCATGTTTGGTACAATGGGAAGGCATGCATATGTGATTGAGTGGGAGTAATCTCTCTTTTTTAGGCCTCACAGGAGCACATTTAGACCCATTGTTAAGATTGAACAATTGAGGCTCGATACTCAGCAAACATGTATAAAGTAAAGTAGTATTGAAGAAAGTAAAGCTGTTAGGATCTTCATGTTTTAATTTAGGAAGAGGATGTCAGCAAAGTCTCCTTTTTCTTTTAATATCTTATTTTCAGTGCAGTGGAAAAATGTCTCTTAGGGTATATTTTGGCCTGGTGCTCCTTCACTGACCATTATTTCTGTTACTCTCTCAGAAGCCTGAAGATGACAAAGACCCCATCGATGCCCTGTCAGGCGACTTCGACAGCTGTCCTGCACCCACAGAAGCCTCAGAGAACACAGCAGAGGTACCATACTTCTTCACAGGGACTTTCTTTGCATACATAGAGTTGTAGGCCGCAGCATGAATGCAATGATGCCATAGAGGGCTTGGAAAAAAAAAAAAAAAATCCATCATTATACTACCCTGTCACCATTATTGAGCCTACTTATCTTTTCCCCTCTGTATATGTTGTACATGGTTGTTCATTATTTCAGGCGATCTACATATATGTATGTGTAAATATATGTATAAATATAAATATGTGTATATACGCACACACATATAAGTTCAAGTCCATATTTAATACATTACTTATTATTCCATAAGTGTTTTTAATCTCCATAGCCATCATGTTTGAGCGCCACATTATTAGTGTTTGACAATAATTCTTTGTCACTGCTCCTTTCAAATGAAAGCAGACCCCACCTGCCCCATACCTTCGCATGGCTATTGCCCTCTGGGGTTTCCTCACCTCTCTGCCGGGGCCCAGCTGGCTGATTTCCCCTGTCCCTCCCTCAGGGCCCAGATCAAGCATCAACTCCTTCAGGAAGACTCCTCTAAATGCTTCTCCCTTCCCAGGCCAAGGTCAAGGGCCTCTCCTGCATGCTCTCTTGCACGCTGGGATACACTTGGTCTGTGATTACACCAGTGAGCTTTGTGCTTTATACGGCAGCTCTGGTCAGCATTAGCAAAATTCCTGTGACATAGCAGGTGCTGAAGACGTGATTAAAGGTCAATTAAGAAGAAAAATAGGTGGTACAGTGAGTGTGTGGCATTTTACCTATAACTACAATTTTATATAAATAGAAAATTGAGTGCCCCTGTCATTTTCAGATGAATTAATACTGTAGATCCGTGTGCTATGGCTTTGATCTTAGTGATTTGTCAGTTCTCCCCATGGTGGGTGAGTTAATTTCTAGACTACCTCAGCATCCTCTCTCTCACTCCTGGATAAATAATGCCTTTTTGATGAACAGGACTTTTATACAAGACTTGCCCCAGGTCTCTGTGATGATTTCTTTTGTTAAATTTTTTTTTCATAACACTGAAAATCAGTATCCCATTTTTGCTCTGTTGGCACATAAAAACCAATACTGCCAGAAGCAAGCACTGTTTTGGTGAGCAAAATTCCTCATGGAATTCTGTATTTTTAATCTTTTTACCTTCTACCTTAAATAATGGAAAACTTTGAATATACATAGAAAAGTTTAATTATCCTCAATGGACTGATAACAATAACCTCATTACATTTCCTTTGCTTTAGGACAAAGCCAAGAGAACTGCTCCCAGCTCCAAAACACCGAAGAATAGGGGTAAAGCAAAGGATTCTGCAAAGGTAAACAGCACTAAATATTACTGCAAAGTAGCAATTACATGGAGTGGCATTTATCCTTTTAACCGTTCAGTTTCTAACTGGGAATCTTTTCAGAATAATCGTTTAAGCACCATCTATCCCATAGCATTTTTTGCTAAAGAAATTCAAGTTTTAGAGACTTATAAAAAGTATGTGGTACTTCAGAAATCTAAATGTTCATTCTTACCACAATTCAAGTTTCTTGCATTTCCCTTCTTTGTCGCACAAAGCGTGGATGAACCCACTCTAATTTTATGGTTTGCAATGCCAGCTAAGCTGTCTGTGCTAGCCCATAATCAATGTAGGCCCTCTCCTACCCCAAATTCCACTTTCCTCAAACTCACTTCCAACTGTATCCCCCCAACTGTCTGCAGTTAGCTTTGCCTTCAACTTCAAAGAGAAAATTGAGGCCACCCAACACAGAATCCCCAAGGTCCTTCTTCCCTCTGTTTGCCCTCATTTGGCCCTTCTCTCCGAAGGGTCAATAATCCAGTATCTTCTGTCTTTTTTCTTGTATTATAAACATATTCTAGTTCTTTCACCCCTTTAAAAGCAATTCTCCAACTTAAAAGCCATTCTGCCTACAGCCCAATTCCTTCCATCCTTTCTCTTCCTTCAAACATCCTGCTTCCTCTGCTTGAGCCCTGCCTGCCATCAGCAATGACATGCTGGTTGCTAGTTCATTGGCCCGTATCAATCCTTAGTTTACTCAGTCTCTCAGTAAGTTGAGGCTGTGATGGACTGAGCCTTTGGCAAATACTGGGAAGGGTGAATTTTTTTTATACTTTTCCCTCTCTAAGGATCCATACCACCACCACTTTAAATTGCCTACAGCACATTTCCATTTGTATGTAACACATGGACAGTACAGGTTCATATAGTGTATTTCGTCAAATCTAAATCACCAGATATAAAAATATATACCATTAAGAAAAAGTCAACAATTTGATTTATTCACTATAAAAACCATAGCAAATTTAGACATGTTAAAGTGGTGGTGGCAGCAGGGGAGATAATGCCAGAGAATGTGGTTGGTATAAACTTTAGGACTTGGAAGTAGATTTTCTCTAATTCTGTATACTATTGAGGGTTTCTAAGAGCCACGATATGCATTAGACATCACCTGTGAGGGAGGAGTATTAGTCCTACTTTCTAGAGCAACATGAAAAATGATGTACTTACACTAGTGAGTAGCAGTTCCAGGGTCCAGGGGCACCTGGCTGGCTCAGTCAGTAGAGTATGTAGGCTTTGCGGTTGTGAGTGAGTGTAGAGATTACTTAAAAGTTACAGGGTCCAGATTCTTAGGGCTGGACATTAATGGAGGCAAACTATTGAGAGGTTGCTATTAAAATTACTCAAACTGTTGGATGAGACAACTTCTAGATCCTTTCCTATTCCAAGAACATATGATTTAAAGGGTTATTACTATGGTCCTCTGACTATAACGAGAAGGTGAATGTACAGCTTTAAAAACTACTCTACCTGCTTGAAAACTCGAAGTCTAGATGGTGACATAGGAATATCCTGAACTCACCTTCTTTGCATGGACATACTACAGTTACATATTCAATTATGTCCTGTGGAAAAAAGCCCCAAAACTAGCTGAGCGACTACTACTTACCTAGCAAATGAGAGCAGATCAAATGCAGGAAGGCAGACAGGAACACAATCTCACCATAACCCAACTCCAGGCACCATGACCCATAATAAAAAGGAAATTCGAAACCCACAGCTTCTTTCTGGGGAGCAAAGGATTTGTACCCCATATTGGGCATCCCACCTTATATTAAGATCTGCATTTGAGAGATAAGTCCACAAATATCTAATGTTGAAATCCAATGGGGCTTGTGTCCACAAGACCCACAAGGCTTTAGTTGATCTGAGAAATTTTCTCAAGGGCTTGAGAGCACAGGTGAGGCAGCCAATTGAAAAGCACCCAGACTTTCTGTGAAAGGTATAATGGCTTATTTTATGCATTGTCTGAGGATTAGGGGCTTGCTTAAATACTTGGCAGGCCAGAACCTGGTAAACACCATCTTTCTAGTCTCTCCCTGCTTCACTTCAGGTCATCAGAATCTCCTTGAAAGCAGTTCATACTGATCTGGAGACCTAGCTTTTGTGACTGCCACCCATAGACACCCCCTCTCCAGCCTGGGCTATGGCAAGCCAGCAGGATTTATTTTGTGGTCTCACAGGACTGTATATATGTGCCTTCTTTAAAAGATGGTATATAAGGCCGTGGCTTCCAATCAGCTTCAATCTAGGTGCTGACAGAGATCCTCCCCTTAGGGACTGTGACAGATCATGGCATGCTCTCAAATACTAAGAATCAGTAAAAATAAAATTGACCAAGTAGCTTATCACAAAGGTTTGAGAGACAACCAAGTTGCTAGGACAGGGTTGAAAAATAAGGTTCATCTCCTGCATGAGGACACTCCTTCAAGACTATGAGAGTGCCTGTTTGATTTAGGGCATAGAAACCAATACAGAGTCAAGGAAAATGAAGCAGTAGATGAATAAGCTCCAAATCAAAGAACAAGATCAAACCTCGGGGAAAAAAACAAAACAGAATGGACATAAGAGATTTACCTGATGAAGAGGTCAACAGAATAGTTAAGAAGATGCTCATCAGGGCGTCCAACTCTTGATTTCGGCTCATGTCATGATCTCATGGTTGTGGCGTCAAGCCCTGCATCAGCTCCACACTCAGTGGTGAGTCTGTTTGAGATCCCCCCTCTCCCCACCACACAATTTCTAACAAATCTTAAAAAAAAAAAAAAAAGAAATGCTCACTCAATTTGAGAAAGGAAATGAGAACTTCAAGAGACTAGAATAATGACAAAGTGCCAAACAGAAGTCACAGAGCTGACTTCTGTTTGAAAAAGGCATAGAACTCACCTAATCAGAGCCATAAAAAGAAAAAGATGGGGGAAAAAAGTAAAGAGGTTAAGGGACTTAAAGGACAGCATCAAGTAGACAGACATCAATATTACAGGACACCCAGAAGGAAGAGAGATAAAGAAAGGGGCAGAAAACTTACTTGAAGAAATAATGGCTGAACCCTTCCCCAACCTGGGGAAGGAAACACATCCAGATGCCCATAGGATCCTCCCAAAAGATGAATCTAAAGACACCCATACCAAATAACATTATAATTGGAAAATCACAAAGTAAAGACAAGGACAGAATCTTAAAACAGCAAAAGAAAAATCAGTGGTCTCTGACTATCAGCAGATTGTCAGCAGAATCTTTGCAGGCCAGAGAAAGTGGCAGGATCTATTCACAATACTGAAATTTTAAAAATAATAAAACCCCTATAACTAAGAATACCTAGCAAACTTGTCATTAAGAATAGAGAGCAAAAGTTTTCCAGATGAAGAAAAGCTGAGAGTTCAGCACTGAACCAGCCTTACAAGACCTGTAAAGGGGCTTCCTGAAATTGAAAATACAGGGTGCTCATTAGTAACAGGAAAACTTAATGAAAAAACAAATCTCACTCTAAAAGTAAATATATGGTAAAATTTAGAATAATATGAAGGTGTAAATCACTTATAAAGCTGGATGAAGGTTAAAAGGCAAAAATAGTAAAATTTGAGTACAGTAATCCATTAAGGGATATAGAAGACCAAAAAAAAAAAAAAAAAACAGGAGTAAAAATGTACAACTTTAGAGTGCATTCAAACTTGTTATCTATATTTTTTTTAAGATTTTATTTATTCATGAGAGATACAGAAATAGACACAGAGACACAGGCAGAGGGGTCTCCAGGATCACAGAAGGCAGGTGCCAAACTGCTGAGTCACCCAGGCCTCCCTGTTATCTACTTTAAATAGACTTTCATATTGTCATAAACTTCATAATAACTATAAAGCAAAAATCAATAGCAAATGCACAAAAAAATAGGAATATAAGTTTCCTAATACAGAAAGTCATCAAATCACAAAGGAATAGAGTAAAAATGGAAAAGAGGATCTACAAAATAGCCAAAAAAAAAAAAAAAAAATCAACAAAATGGCAATAAGTGCATAATGAAGAGTTACATGCCAACGTAATGGACGATTTAAAAGAGAGAAACCTGTATCCTACCGAGACTGAATCAGGATGAAACCATTTTGAACTGGCCAATAACTTAGTAAGGAGACTAAAGCAGCAATCAGAAACCTCCCAGACCTTCAGGACAAGACAACTTCACTGGAGAATTCTACCAAATATTCAAAGAATAATACTAATCCTTCTCAAACTTTTCCAAAGACAGAAAGGAAAGAACACTTCTAAGCTAACTTTACTGAGGCCAGCAGTATTCTGATAACAAAACCAGAGTAAGACACAAAGGAAAATCACAAGCCAATATTCCTCATGCACACAGATTTTTAAAATCCTCAAAATATTATTGGGGCATGCTGCCTCCCTCTCCCTCTACCTGCCATTCCCTCTGCTTGTGCTCTATCAAATAAATCTTAAAAAAAAAAAAAATCAAATAGATCAAGTGGGATTTATTCCAGGGATGCAAGGATGGTTCAACACCCAAATCATCCAATGTGATATACCACATTAATAAAGCACTTACTAAATTTCAACTTTCCTTTATGATAACTCTCAACCAAGCTGATACAGAGACATACCTCAACATAATAAAATTATTACAGACCCATAGCTAGCGTCACACTTAAAGGTGAAAAAAACAGGAAGCTGTCTTTTAAAATTAGGAAGATAAAAATGCCCACTCACCACTTTTATTCAGCATTCTACTGAAAGTCCTGTTCAAAGCAATTAGGCAAGAAAAAAGGCATCCAAATTGGAGAAGAAGAAGTAAAACTGCCACTATTTTCAGGTGAACTAGTATATGTAAAAAAATACCAAGGAATTCCACCAAAAACTATTAAACTACTTCAGTAAAGTTGCAGTATACAAAATCAATATACATTTATCTGTTGCAATTCTATATATTAATAACAAACAAAAAATTAAGGAAATAATCCCATTTACAATTGTAACAAAAGACTAAAGTACCTAAAAATAAATGTAGTGAAAGAACTTAAAGAACTATACACTGAGAACTAGAAGACATCGATGAAAGAAATTGAAGGAGGTACAACTAATGTAAAGCTTCTGTACTTATGGATTAGAAGGTTTAATATTGTTAAAATACTACCCAAAACAATATAAAGAATCAATATTGCAATGGCATTTTTTTTCACAAAATATTTTTAAAATCCTAAAATTTGTATAAAACAAAAAGACCCTGAATGGCCAAAACAGCCTTAAGAAAAAAAGAAGTACCAGAAGCATCGCACTCCCAATTTTAAACTACATTACAATACTAATCAAAACAGAAATGATATTGGCATGAAAATACACACACATAGATCAACAAAACAGAGTGGAGGAGCCCAAAAATAAGCCCATACATATATGGTCAATTTATAACAAAGGAGTCAAGAATATACAATGGGGAAAGGGGAAGTTTCCTCAGTAGTGTTGGGAAAACTGGACCCCTGTCTTAAATTCAAGTCTTCAATAACATTCAGTTTATTTTTATATATGATTTAAGACCTGAAACCATAAAACTTCTAGAAGGAAACATAGGTGGTAAGCTCCTTGACATTAGCCTTAGCTCAGATTTCATGGATTTGACACCAAAAGCAAAGTCCACAAAAGCAAAACAAGAAGGACCTGATGAAACTAAAAAGCTTCCACACAGCAAAGAAAACCATCAACAAAATGAAAAGACAACAGACCCAATGGGAAAAAATATTTGCAAATGCTACATCTGTTAAGGAGTTAATATCCAAAAATGTATATATATTTAAAAAAAAACAAACTCAATAGCAAAAACATAATTTTAAAATGGGCAGGTGATTCAGTGGATATTTTTCCAAAGACCTACAAATGGCCTGCAGGCACATGCCTCCGATGTGCTCATCCCTCACTCATCATCAAGGAAATACAAATCAAAACCACAAGGACGTATCACCTCACACCTGTTAGAATACCTATTATCAAAAACTAGTGTTGGTGAGGATGTGGGAAAAAGGGAACCTCCTCTACTGTTGGTAGGAATGTAAACTGGTGCAGCCACTAAGGAAAGCAGTATGGAGGTGATTCAAAAAATTAAGAATAGAAGTACCATATGATAGAACAGTTCTTCCTCCAGGTATTTAGCCTAAGAAAATGAAAAATTAGGAAAATATATTCACTGCTATGTTCATGGCAGCATTACTTAAAATAGCCTAGAAATGGATACAATCGAAGAGTCCATCAATGGCTGTATGGATCAAGTGGATGTGGTATTTATAAGTACAATAGGATACTCTTCAGCCATAATAAAGAAGGAAATCTTGCCATCTGTGACAACACGAATGGACCTTGAGAGCATCATGGTAAGTGAAGTAAGTCATTCAGAAGATAAATACCACATGATCTCACTACTTTGGGGAATCTTAAAACAAAAAAGGTGAGCTCATCAGTTGGTTGTTTCTAGAGGGGAGACAGGTATGGGGTGGGTGAGAAGGGTAAAAGAAGAAAAAGTTTTAAATAACAAAATCATGTGAATATATTGTACTGCATAGTGACTACAGCTCACAACGCTGTATTGCACATTTGAAATATGCTGAGGTCTTAAATGTTCTCATCACAAGGGGAAAAAATTTTTACCCGTGAATGATGTTAACTATACTCACTGTGTTCATCATTTTGCAGCATACCCAAATATCGAATCATTGTTGTATTACTTGAAACTAAAGGTATAAGTCAATTTATACCTCAAAAAGGAATGAAACCCATAAAGGACATAGGAAGCCAGATTTGATTATTACTTGCTCATGCACTTGTATCTCAGATTATTTTCTCAGTGGATTAGCTGCCCCACAGTGCCCCCCAAGTAAGAGAGAACTGATCACAATAGAATGAATGAATCCCATCCAAAAACGCCTATGTTTTTCTTCACTTACCTTAGCCTTCAAAAAAAAACAAGTAAAATTTTAAATCACTTAAAGTAGAACAATTCATAGTTTGGGTTAAATGAAAAGGAAATCCTTAGGTAAGGCCCATCTAATTTTCCTCCACTGAACTGTCATCTTTTGACCCTTTTTTTTTTTTAATTTTTATTTATTTATGATAGTCACACACAGAGAGAGGCAGAGACATAGGCAGAGGGAGAAGCAGGCTCCATGCACCGGGAGCCTGACGTGGGATTCGATCCTGGGTCTCCAGGATCGCGCCCCGGGCCAAGGGCAGGCGCCAAACTGCTGCGCCACCCAGGGATCCCTCTTTTGACCCTTTAATGCTGAAAAGCCCATGTTCTCTTAAGCCTCTTCTGCTCTGCTAGATCGGCTTTTTTGATACCTAATCCAGGAAAGAAAAAGTTCAGTGACGGTCTGCTTTCCCTTTTAGGCAAAGCAGGAAACTTCCAAGCCCAAAGCTGATGAAAAAAATACAAGTTAAAGTTCACGCTATTTGGTAAGTTGGGTGTTTGCTGTAATGGAAGACAACCGTACCTTCCACAGACCTGTGTCATAGGCCTGGGAAACTAAGCCCATTTTTTAGTCATGTTCTTTTTATACTGTTGGCATCAAATGCACATGGCAGTGTCTAGAGGCTCGTTTGCTGAAAAGCAAGAAATGGAATCATGTGCTATTGGAGTGTTTAAAAATAGAATCTTATGATTAAGAGCTCTTTAAAATATCAGGCCAGGCTCTTAAAGAAAATGACCGTGTAAGTCTAGCTGAGTCTGAAACCCAAATGCTTGTGACTACGGATTACTGAGACAAAGCCACCTTAGCCTGTTACATCTTACAGAGAGAGGTCCTTATGCTGCTGGTATTACCAAAATACCAACCCATGGTGGGCTGGACAGGAGTACCCCCATCTGGTCTACTGGAAGTGACAGGGTTTTCTGGAATAAAAACGAAAGATTGCAAAACTAAGATAAACAAAAGTGGTCAAAGTCAAGTACTTTGTTTAATTCTACTTGTATGTTGAGAGCCCTTATAATTCTTAAGTGATTCCTCTTCTCTAACAGTAAGGCTTGATGGCTTAGAATAAGACCTAAAACTGCTGGCTGACCAAAGCCTAAAGAAAATAAAAACGTAGGTTAGATTGGCTTAGTGTCTCTCTCATCATGGTTTCTTATTTCCTGTAACAAGAAAAGTATACTTATTAGAACTATACTGAAGATCTTCACCCAAATTACAGGTTTTCTATTTTCTTAATTCTAGCATTTTCTAAGAACATTCTTATGGTTACTTATAGGAAATTCCTTGTTGCCATCTGTTACACAGTGCTTCTGGTAAATGTTAAATCTACTGTGCCTAGATGAAGAAAATTATGCATCAAATGGTTTACCGGATTTTTTTTTCCTTTGAATTTTTCAAGGTATCGGCCTATAAAATCTTCAGCTGGTGGATGGTGACTTTTGAAGGACAAAGGGCTTTGAACAACAGCAGTTTTTTTCTGGGTGGCTTCTAGACAGTGTTACTTGTCGAGTCTTGACATCCTAAACATTGGTTATTCTTTTCCCAGAAAGAAAATGAATGTGTGTGGTTCATCTGTGTTACTGTACTGAGTATTGATAAACTTTGAATTTTTAAAAATTGCCTTCAGTTGGGAGAGATGGGAACTTTATATTTCTATGAGATATATTTGATAGTTTCTTAAAGCAACACATAAAAGAAGGAAAATCCTTTGCAAACTTTTGCACATTCTACACACAGTGCCTGTAAATCTCCTTAGTATTTCCGATTGCACTTAATTCTTGTTAGCATTTGGAAAACAATGCTTTGAACATGTTTAATGTCCTGATTTCTCATTACCCATTTTCCTCTTGGGCTTTGGAACTGTATTTGATGTTTCTTTGGGTTAATGTGTATAAGTCAGACCTAAAGTATTGTACATTGGGCACATATATTCTCTTAGGCTGCTAATAAATTAATAGATAACCTGGACAGACCAGGATGCGCTGCACCCAGTACTTTTTTTTTTTTTTTTTTGCCAGAAGTTAGGACTTCTGTACCTTAGAGTCAGCATAAAAGATCCTGAGACTTGAATCAAGTCAGAAGGGCAAAATGCAGACTCTTTGTCTTGGAACGTAACAAGTTCTAATAGTAAAATCTAATCCTTAAGACTGTTCATATGCCTTGACCTCCCTAGGGTTACTGTGTTAAGCTGTGCTTTCCATTTCTGATACATATAAGCAGAGCAGCAATCATGTGCTTAGAGCCATTGCCACTTTAGTCTGTGCACTGTATACCATCTGGCTTTATGGAAGTTAGGTTTACCAAATACCAAAACTTCTACTTTAAAAAAAAAAAAAAAAAAAAAAAGCTACCTGCAATTTAAAAATCAACTTTTCTCCCACAGCAATTCAAGAAGTAGGTTCCGATGTCTACAACTTTGGTTTCTCAGATCTTTTGGAATGAATTATGAATATAGCACTGATATCCTTGGGGGGAGTTTGATAAATACTTCGTTTCTTGGTACTGAATGCAGGAAAAGGTTATCACATACATATCCTAAAACTGGAGTTTGTGTCAGAGAGTACAGCCTTCCTTAGCATGTATTTTACATTTTTGTTAGAACTTACTTGACTTCAGCAAAAATAATTATCACCAATACTGTCCTAAGGGGAGGGGAGGGCAGCAGAAAGAACAGCTGCTTGTAACGGAGCATAAATTCTGTTACTTCTCTTCAAAAATTCTTTCTACAATTCATGAACACACCTATAGGATTTCAAACTTCGGCCAAAGTGCGGTGTATCTATCCCATGAGAGATGCAGGCATTATTCTATTATTCTAAATCTGGGAAATAGAAGCCAGTGTTAGGGTGACTAAACAGCATTTTCAAGGCACTAACAAGGCCAAAAAAAAAAAAAAAAAAAAAGAAGGAAAGAAAGGAAAGAAAGAAAGAAACTGTTCCTGTGGGATTTCAATTGTATTTCTAATTCTTCTAAGTAGGTAGCATAAAAGTTTTTTATTTTGTTTATGAAACCTTTGGCCTTCGCAGATGTGTGTGTAGGGAAGTGGCTGCAGTATTACTGATTTCCATGCATATATAGAAGTACTTTTAAATCCAAAGATTTAAGACATGCCTGTAAGAGTAAACACAAAAGGTACTGTAAGCGGGCCCTCTTGTGCATTGGAAAGGTCTCCAAGACTTGGGTGTTTCCTGATAATTACTGATGACTAGACTAAGCTAGAGAATCAGAGTCCTCTTCTACGATTCCGGTTAGGAGGAAATCATTGCAAATGTCCGCTTCAAGGAAAATAAAACAACTTTTATTACCAAAGAGGTATTTGCACATTGTTGTAGCAATATTGTATCTATTTAGGAAATGGACTTTCCCAAAAGCAAATTAAAATAGGTTCCTCAGTTGACCAAAAATGAAAACCACTATTTCCATGTTTCATTAAATCAAAGTACAAAACACAATTAAAATATTTTACAGTAAAATCTTGGCTCTGTGTGTCTTTTAGAAGGTTAATCCTGGGGGGTGGAAATTACCAGCGATTTCTGGTTTCATTAGACCATGTAATACATATAAAAATAGAACTGTAAACACATTTATGTCCAGAAGTCACTCTCGTCCACATATGTTAGAGCACACTGACATTTTTTCATATCGTATGCTTTTAAACTTTACGGTTAAACTCATTAAAGACTTCAAAGACAACACATTGTCCACACTTAAGCTAATTATGACCAAGTACTTTCAGTTTTACAGTACATTATTTACGGGAGACTCTGCGAGGCCCTAGTAGCAGTAGGAAATTATTGGGGAATTACGAACTGGGCTGAATAAGGAGCGAGAGGAAGCATCACCTACCTAAGTATCAACAGCTTCGAGGTTCAACTTCAAATGAAAGTCTTCTCCTCTAGACCTGAACATACTCTGCTTTTTCAGAGGGACACTTGATCAGTCAGCGTCTCTGAAGAAGTAGACCACATACTCAAATCAGGATTATTTGAGGAGAGTTCCATAAAAGTTGTGTTTTCTCAACAAAGGTGTGGGGAGGACGTAAGCAACCCACGAGTACTGCCAGGACCAGTGAAAGCCAGGCTCTCACTTCACCCAAATGAGGAAAAGACCAAATGGGAAAGAGGACCACCTCCCAGGTCTAGCTTCGGTGGAGGTCAGCCTGGGGCATCCTTCAAGGGAACCAGGGTAACAAACACCCCCACCTACTCTCTCCCACCCCAGCTCCCATCTGCCTTCCTGAGAAACTGACCAAAAGAGAGCAAATCACAAGCCTGAGGACATGAGCCTCCAAGTCAGCCCCTGGGTTCAGTGGTCCCTACAATTCACAAGTCTTTAGAGGACAATGACTCAACAGCATATGGGTGACATCCATGTGGCAAGCGGGGCTTTGGAAAGCACAAGGCTTACGGATAGGTGTGAAAAAGGAGTAGGATGCCCTACACAGTAGGGACCCCACCCCTTGGGTTTACATTGCAGAGCGACACCTATCGATAAAACACACAGTAGCGGTAACCCATCGATGGACAGTTGAGTAGGCAGTCTTTTCGTCTTTTCACAGGAATAGTCAAATGATCAAGAAGGAAGAAGGAAGTGTCTGCAGTGGAGCCCCAACAGCCATCCCTAATTTGAAAATAATTGCATTCCACAACATCACAGATTACACTTCACAGGAACCAGCGAGGAACAGGCTTTTAGAGCAGTTCAAGCTTCTGGCTTTGTAGCCACACTCTGATCTTATCAAAATTCTTATCCATCCAACGTATGTTTTCCTCAATGGTTTCAATTGTTTGCTGGACACAACGTAGCTGAGAACCATTTTCCTTCAAAGAGCTGAAGAATTCTTTCACCTTGTAAGGAAAAACCAGATTTTTAAAAAATTTGTTTTCTTATAGTACACAGATGTAAGTTGGGGCTAGTTAAAAGGAAACGGAAGCCAAAATTCAGCATTTGTCAAAAATTCTACTTAGAAGGCAGTGCCAGGTGTCTGGGTACAATTCTACACACATAAACTTACGCTGTATGCAATGAGCTCATGCCTCATGATGCCGAGTTCTGTATTTTTCTCCTTAGCTTTTTTACTCACAGTTGCCAGGCCCTAAAAGACTTGACTGTATACCATTTTATAATTAGGGTTTTGGTGTATTTAATATGTGTTGCTGCGTCCACCCAGATGCTAATTTTTTTAAACATGGTATCTAAAAAACACAATGTGCAGACTATCTTCTTTGCCAAGCAAAACAGTTTAAACGGTTTCAACCACACAAGTGCAGTCTTCCTCCATGGGCCTGGCCTTGTAGATCTTTAGAGAAACACCCAAGGACAAGGCTTCTTAGCAATTTACGGTGGTAATCCCTGAAACCTTGCCAATTTTTTTTTAATCCTCATCCACAATTCATGTATTGTTCCTCTAAGATAAAATCCACAGAGTTGCCCGTGGTTTTAATGAGATAAGAGACAGCTGTTTCTTATTTCATCTCTGGGATTCTTAACTCCTGTGGGTTCACGTGAGAAATAGTCCGGCTCTGCAACAGCACTGACTATCGTGGTACAGTTTCACCTTAAAAGGTTCTTGACCTGGGATCCCTGGGTGGCTCAGCGGTTGAGCCCATGCCTTGGGCCCAGGGTGTGATCCTGGAGCCCCAGGATCAAGTCCTACATCGGGCTCCCTGTATGGGGCCTGCTTCTCTGCCTCTCTCTCTCTTTCATGAATAAATAAATAAAAATCTTTAAAAAAAAAAAAAAAAGATGCTTGACCTTGTCCCCTAAGTTTTCACGACATTAATCCATATATTTTTGACTGTGCAAACAGGAAGTCAGTCTGGGCCAAGATGTATTACTTGTTCAGCATGGATTCCGGACAGTTCATTCCTTCCAAATCTATGTTATAATACCATATTTTTAAGTTTGGGAATAAGAGAAAGGTAAGAATAGGCTTGTAAAAGGTCAAATTCCAATTCTGAGTGATTCAGGGTTGTTCTAAAATTGTATCCCAAGACAACTTTTCAATGAGCTAAAGGCCTGTCTTCCTGCTGTATACCCTACAGAACATGGACCTCATGGTCCTGCCCTCGCTCTAGCTCAGCCCACTGTTCCATACTCTCAGACTCAAGATTAATATTCAGTTCAAACAACTGTGGGCACTTTTCAGCAATCCAATCACCATAATTTTACTTAAGTGTTTAATTATTAAATAATTTAAGAAGTTTCAAATTATTTAAAAAAATCTAGAAGGAGCCCTTCATGACGGTACCACTTAAAAACAAAAACCTATAAGAGCTAGAACTAAGCCAACTGATAAGCCTTGCCCTCAAACTTTTCCTGACCCCAAATTCTCTCTCCTATGTTCATCTACCTTGGGATATGCAGCATCTCAATGGAGCATTGGATTCAAACCTGCCTCCTTGAGAATGTTTTCAGTGCAATAAGCAGTGTGATAGAGATACTAAAAAAAAAAAAAAAAAAAAACCCACATTTTCATCCTACTAACTTGTTTGACCCTTTGTAAATGATTTAACTTCTCTGGGACTCTGTTTCTCTATTTTTAAATTAAGAACATGCTCTCCCTTGCAGAGCTCTGGTGAGGACATGGGTTCTGCACTTTATCCATATAACTTCCAGCATGGACCAGGGACTCCATCTCGTCTACTGATTCGTGAACCTTTACTCTGGCACATACTCATCCCTCTGGCTTAATTACTGTGCTAGACACTGAGGAGGAGGTGAGGGATCAGGCAAGTCCCCGTCCTCATAGAGCTTATGCTCTACCTGGGAAGACAACAAACAGTAAAGTACAGTTACTGTATATATACTACTGTGGGGGGCAGCTGGGTGGCTCAGTGGTTGAGCGTCTGCCTTCAGCTCAGGGCAAGATCCCTGGGGTCCTGGGATCGAGTCCCACATCAGACTCCCCACAAGGAGCCTGCTTCTCCCTCTGCCTATGTCTCTGCCTCTCTGTGTCTTAGGAAGAAATAAAATATTTAATAAAATAAAATAAAAATTTAAAAATATATATATTTATGCCATTGTGGACAAAATACAGAGGCAATGAGAGTGGGGAGGGGGTAGCCTGCTTTAGACAGGGTAGTCTGGGAATGTGACATGGGACCTGGGACCTCTGAATGATAAAACAAGCCTTTATACTGCCAAGTTAGGGAAAGAGCAAGCCAGGCAGAGGTCAGTTTAGAGGCTTGGAGATGGGAGAACACCTTCTTGTCCAGGAGCAGGAGGCAGCTGAGAGGCTCAAGGGTTGCATGACCGTGACACACAACAGTGTGTGATAATTGGCTGGAGACATGGCCCAGTCAGCATAGTCTTGTGTACATAGGAAGGAAAGTTCTGGAATTTATTCCAAGATAAACAAGTACGGTTTCAAGGAGGGGTCAGTCATGGGCTGATTTTCAGTTTTAAGTGTGGAAAATGGCTTGGTGTTGGCAAAGGGGAAAGCCATGCAGGCGGCTATCACCATAGGCCAGGTAAGGGCTGAGAAGGGCCTGGGGTGGGGTAAAAGCAGACAAGGGACAGATATGGACAGATGCTGGAAGCCGAGCCACCAAGACTCTGGGATGAACTGGATGTGAGGCCAGGAAGGGTTCAGGCTGACTCCTACATTTTCCCTGTCTGGAGGACGCTCTCCTTTCTGAGGACATCCCAGCCTCCTTCATTTCCATGCCTCAGGCCTTTTGCACCTGATGTTTCCTCCGCCCACAACAGACACCTGCATTTCCTTCAGTCTCTGCTCAGAACTCTCCTGACCTCGCCTCATTCATCTTCAGACCTTATGTCTGACACAGCAGCTGCCTGCCTTCGATCAATTTGTAACTGATTCCCTCGGTGGAGTTGAAGCTCTGTGAAGGCAAGGGCTTTGTCTACTCTGTTTATGGTCATAGCCCCAGAATCTAAAAGCACGTCAGCCTTATAGTAAAAGTGAAAGGTCTCTAAAGAATCAATGAAAAAACAAATGAACAAGCAAGTAGCTGAATGAAATGGTCTGTTGCAACAGATCCGGTTTATGGACAGCTGTCTACTCATAGACCATGACTGGTCTTCATCACACAGAATTGCTCTCTGTAGACCTCACTAGAGGTCAATCTTTAATCATCATGTGCAACTTTACAAGCCTAAATAAAAACTAGAGAGAAGGTAAGGGATGTGACATTTCTTTTGCATTTTCAAAGCATTCTCCCTGTATCAAGCTCTATCATGATACAACCAGACTATATAATGGAACTGTTCCTAAAAAGATTGGTATTAGGTTCTCCGCTTTTATCTGTTGCAACTTTTTTTTTAATTTTTTTTAAAAATTTTTTTATTTATGATAGTCACACACACACAGAGAGATAGAGAGAGAGAGAGAGAGAGAGACATAGGCAGAGGGAGAAGCAGGCTCCATGCACCGGGAGCCTGACATGGGATTCGATCCTGGGTCTCCAGGATCACGCCCTGGGCCAGAGGCAGGCGCTAAACCGCTGCGCCACCCAGGGATCCCTTTTTTTTTTTTTTTTTTTTTAAGATTTTTTATTTATTTATTCATGAGACAGAGAGGCAGAGGGAGAAGCAGACTCCCTGTGGGAAGCCCGATGCAGGACTTGATCCCAGGACCCTGGGATCATGACCTGAGCCAAAGGCAGACACTCAACCACTGAGCCACCCAGGTGCCCCTATTTTTAAAGCCATGTAAAATCTGTCCTACAACTTTAGAAAACATTGTTATAAAAGGGACACCACGCAACAATGAACCAGACATCAAATTCCTCAAAGTTGAAGACTGAAAGTCTGATTTTGTGGAAAACTTGTATGTTCCATGGTTCCCTCTTACTAGATAATGAGAATAACTCAGTGTTTTCTCTTTTTTTTTTCTAGACTGCTAGGAAGCAGTGGTCCATTTAGGGTACAATTGCAATAAACTATCCTCAGCATAAATCCCTTACATAGATACCTCTTTCTGTCAAGTATGCAGCTTTTTAAAAATTCAGCATTTCTTTTATATATGGACCTTGTACGGTTGCATAAAATTCTTTCTGAAAGGACACCACATATAAGAAAGTAACAGGAAACCCTGAATCCAGAGAACAGAGAACCAAGATTCCATTCACAAGAGGGGGATGATCACATAGGTCATTTGTACCTGTGATGGTCACTTTTAATATCCTACAAACAGATTAAATGTCTCCAGTAATTGTTTTAAGCCCTAAAACATGCAAAGGCAGAGCTAAGACTTCTTCACGTATTGAGGAAGAGGCATAGTTTTCAACAGTTTATCTGTAACTGGTTTTGGTTGATGTCCAAACACCACGGCATCCAAAACAGACATCTAACAGGTGACAAAATCCATCCCTACCTCTTCAGACCCTTACTTGGTCTACCCCCTATTTATTAGCTAATTGTCACTTAAATTTAATAAACTTTTGTTTACCTCCTCAAGCCGTGCTCTTGTGGAGAACTGATTTGTTGTTCCTATTACCATAGAGGTTAGGGAAGATGAGCCAAGTTCAAACCTGGAGATGGAAATTGTCAAGATGTATCATAAAATATTTATTCATTTGATATGTGTTTTTAAGTGCCTTCTACATGATACAGCATTTAACTAAAAACTGCTTAGGCATGAAAAATGTAGAACGTGATACCTACCCTCCCAATGTGCTAAGATATAGTTAGGTGTAAAAACTAAATACACTGACCACTGAACGAAAGATCTAGTACCCAAAAGTAAGTGGTAGAGGCTTAGTAAGTGCTCCAAGAGCTAGCTAAGGGCAGGTCCAAGCAAGTCCAAGTACTAACCCATGGTGTAAGCTGAACTGTGAACAGGAGGGCTTCATGTAGGCCCGTGGGTGTGGAAAAGGATTGTTCCAGATGGACTGGAATACTTGACTCTTCAGATGCATTAGTTAGAAAATCTAAAACGGATTTAGTGCTAAGAATAATTTTTTAAAGACCTCTACATGCTATCTTCAATCAAAAAAATCCATTTAGACTACCACTATTGTTTTATAAACAAAGCTAAAACACAGGCAGGTTAATGGACTTTTCTAGTCATAGCACAATTTCTGGCACTACTTACTTTTGTATAAGTTTATCCCAATTTTCCCTCAGAAACTTCCAGGCCAATGGATATCCCACCGGGTTCCTGCCAACAGTTCTAAGAATATGTGGAAACTCTTGAAGTTTTATTACATCTCCCTTAAAACTTTCATCTAGTAGCCTAGAATGATTAAGAGAAAATGTTAACAATGAAGAGCCCCTGGAAAAGTTATGAATTACTTCAATAAAATAAGGTGCGAAAGAAAAAAGTCAATCTGTCAATAATAAAGACAAGATAAATAGGTGACTAGAGCACTCATCAAGTTGCTATAGGTACATAATAAAAACACTGAAATAGTGTTTACAACACCAATTCCCCTATAATCTGTTTGTTCATAAGAGAAAATAGGTAAGAAAAGCCTATCTAGTATGTATTTCTAAATGCGTTAAAGACACACAATATGCATTCCTTTAAATATTTTTCTAACACCTGCTTCTAATTAATTACTGTACTCATTAGATGGATGCCCACTTGAATAAAATGTTCCCAGCAGAAAAGGCAATTCCAGGCCAGGGCCAAGAGAATAAGAGATGCCAGAAGGATCTGAGCTCATTTAACTCCTCTTGGCCATGTGAACACGAATTAATTACTCACCACTGAAGCTTTTCCTCATCTTGGCTAACACAGAGGGCAACTTCAATGTTATTTTTCTCAGTATTAGACAAAGAAGACTGATATTTTCTATAAAGAAAATCCCATCCTTCCGGGTTCTGGACCCCAACAGCAAACACTGCCAAGGTCACATCGCTGGGAAGGCTGTGGAAAAGAAGGGACCTGGTGAGAGTCTGAGAGGCAGGAAGTGTGTTTGGATGTATAGTGGTGACTAGTTACAAACTCAAACTGCCCCAGTGATCGGAGCAACATGCCTGGAAATATCAACAAAAAACCTCTTTCCTTCAGTTAGAGTTTATGAAAGAGGCATAAGAAAGTATCTACAAAGTATTAGGTTTCAAGTATCCTTCTCAAAAACAACGTGAACAGCCTCTTTGATCAATACCTACGTATCTAACATACTTTAATGATGCTGGGGGACGGAAGATGATCACGTCTTAAGCCAAAAGAAAGAAACTCCAACTAGACTCAAGATGTAATCCATGAACAAAAGTCAACGAATCAACAGGACCACTGTTTGGAAGTATTTCTTTAAATGGAACCATGTATATTGTTGGCCTAATATTTCCTAGAGAGATTTGAGCCACAAATATAAAAGTCCAAGAATAAATTCCAAATACAGGAAAATCCTACATAGCTTAGGACAGTATCAACAACTACTATACACACCTTATCAGGGACTTTGGATGCCCAAAGAAACTATTACTATGGCACGCACTGCCTCCGTCCCCATCCAGGACGGTTGTTTCAGTTCTGATCCTTGCCTCTATTAAATGGGAATTATCCTAATCCTATTTTAACTCTCTAGATATTTGACTTTTATAGATAGAAGTTCCCGCCTGGCATTTCTTAAAACAGAAAGTTGAGAGATAGACCAATAGTAAAAAGCAATTTACTTTCCCCAAAAATACAGCAGAGCAGGCTTGTTGTCTATACTTGTTTTTTCTTCCAACATTTAGCACTGATGATCTAAAACAGAAATTACATCCTTCATGTGAACTACCTGGTTGTTCAGTAAGCACAGACCTCAAATTTCCATCGGATTCCTTCCACTCTCTGAAATAGGCTTCTGCCCTCTGCACACAGGGCGGATACTTGCGCACACAGGCGAGGAGGAGGAGCTGGCTCCGCAGCATTCGCTCCGTCACTGAGCCCTCATCTGTCCACGTCTGATTATCAATGAGGTCCCTCAGCAGCCTGATGAGAAAGGCCTGCGGGAAAGCCACGTGTGTCACCAGTTCTATCCCCGGCCATCTAGTGTTTCTACAAGCCTATACACCCCCAGGGGATGGGGGTTAATTTTTAAAGCTTAATCCAACTCCTATTTTTAAAACCATGTAATTTTTTTATTTTTAAATATTTTATTTATTTATTCATGAGAGACACAGTGAGAGAGGCAGAGACACAGGCAGAGGGAGAAGCAGGCTCCATGCAGGGAGCCCGACGTGGGACTCGATTCCAGGACCCGGGATCTCAACCTGAGCCAGAGGCAGATACGCAACCACTGAGCCAGCCAGGTGCCCCCAAAAAACATGTAATTCTGTTTATTTTTAGTTATAAAAGGGGTCAAAACCACTAAGTAATTATTTTACTATTTTGCGTAACAATCTTTTAATAAATATACCTTCATTTAAAAATCACCATGAATTGCCAATTTTTGAAACTAAGTTTACAGGATTAAATTCTGAGAGCAAATTTTACAACAGGACTTTGTAACATTTTGGTAAAAAGAACCATTTCGTGCCTCATCCTCAAGTATCTGCATCATGGAGTATCTTAAGAGTAACCATCAAAATGATGGTCAGTAACCATTCACCAGTCAGAATGGCTAAACTGAACAGGTTAGCAAATAAACGACAGATGTTGGTGAGGATGTGGAGAAAGGGGAACCCTCTTACACTACTGGTGTGAATGCAAGCTGGTGCAGCCACTCTGGAAAACAGTATGGAGATTCCTCAAAAAAGTTAAAAATAGAGCTACTCTACGACCCAGCAATTGTACTACTGGGTATTTACCCCAAGGATACAGAAAGAGTGATTCAAAGAGGCACTTGGACCCCAGTGTTTATAGCAGCAACGTCCACACTCGCAAAGATATGGAAAGAGCCCAGATATTCTCCACAGATGGACAAAAAAGATGTGGCATATATACACAATGGGCTATTACACAACCATCAAAAAGAATGAAATCTTGACCATTTGCAATGATTTAGATGGAACTAAAGGGTATGATGCTGAGCAAAAAGCCAGGGAAAGACAAATACCATTGATTTCACTCATACGTAGAATTTAAGAAACAAAACAGATGAACATAGGGGAAGGGAAGGAAAAAGAAGATAAAAACAGAGAGGCAAACCATAAGAGACTCTTAACTACAGGAAACAAACTGAAGGTTGCTGGCGGGGAGTGATGTAATGAGCACGGGGGTCACTGGGTGGTGGGCATTAAGGAGAGCACGTGATGTAATGAGCACGCGGGGGCGGGGGGGGGTTATATGCAACTGACAAATCACTACATTCTACTCCTGAAACTACTGCACTATATGTTAACTTGAACAAAATAAAAGTTAAATAGTAACTATCAAAAGACAGAAGTAAAGATAAAATAAAGGATTTGCACAAAGAAGGGAATAACAAATCTGTAAAATTTAAGTACAGATTCTCGTGCTGGGTCTTAGTGTCAGAATATCTTTGCTATTTAATCCAAATACTGAGTTAACTTTGATGTTTTTTTAATATATATGAAGACGTACATATATTTTGTATATACTTTGTGTATACACAATGGGAAGGATGCTTTCCCACACCCACACAAAAAGCAAACCAGTTAAGTAGCCACTCAAGTCAGTAAAGGCTTCTACCTTGAACTGATTTTCCACTTCATTCATATCTCTTTTCTCCATCAACTTATACATAGGGATCAGCTCGTTCAAACCCTGGAACACCGGCATAATTTCCGTTTCATGTTTCAAGTACAGGGTTAAATCCAAGGCTTTTTCAACTGAGAGTTTTCCATTGCTGGTCAAGAGACACCGTGGTTAGCAGTATAAAACAACAACCACCAGGAAATCAACTTGTTTTGAAAACTATTTTAACCCTCCAACAAGCATTCAATCAGATACAAATGCTCCCTTATTAATAGTGACTTTTATATATAAGTATCTTTTCTTCCACACATAACACTGGCTTATTTACCACTGCGCAGGAAGTTTCTTGACTAGTGATGGAGCCAATGCTAACTTGGGGTAAAGACAAAACGGAACAGGTCAGCATCTTTCCCCCTAAGAAACAACAAAATGTGTGTTCAACTTGTAGAGAGAGATGGTCATTTTTATCAAAAATCAGTAATCTTGGTCAGAGAGACTGCCACTCCGTCAAAAGTCTGAGGGTCTGGATTAAACCCATTCTTGTCCCCATTTCAAAAACAAAGTGACTACAGATAAAAACCCTTCATTATGGAGCACAGGTGTTCAAAGTCTCAGTGGCAGGGCATATGCTAAGTACAAAACCCTCCAAGAATTAAGCGATACTATTACGGAGGGAAATAGTCTCAGGGAGGCAGAAACAGCTAGATAAAGCACTCCTGTCTTTACCTTCCATTGCTATTTGCCACCTTAAGAGGCCCAGCCAATAAAGAACTCAACATTTAGAACAAAGGGACATGGGAAACGAGAAGTATAGAATCCTTGCTTCCCACCTGGGTGACTCTCCTTGGAGTCCTGCCTAAATACTGAAGTGTGACTTTCAGGGGCACCACACTTCCTCAAAAACCATTGTCCTAAGACAAAAAAAAAATAATCAGAGCAAACATGATCCTCAACAACTCGAAGATCATTTGGTTGGGCCACATTTTTAAGTTATATTTCATAAAGCTTCTATGATGTTTAGGTATCCAGTTTGAGGAGTGCGGGGAGAAATCCTTTAATCCAAGAGACAAAATGCAAACAACTTGGTACTGAGCCACAGTGTCTTCTAAGAAGGCTTCAAAAATGTGAAAGACCCAGCAGGGCCAGAGAAGCTGCGGGATAAGTTGGTCTCTTGGTTTTCTATACTTTGGCATCAATCTGCTAAGTTGTTAGTAAAATTAAAACACAGATTACTTCTGTTACCTTACTCTGCAGACCTAGACATGTGGTTAATCACTAAAAGCAACCTTGGATTATAAAAAGAATTTAGGGAAAAACACCGTACAGCTCCTTATTAGCAAGCCATCATTTTCATCTTTAGAAATCCAGTGTTTGAATGCTAACAGCAGCTGCTTTCAGAAACGAACCGAGCCCCTGAGGAGTCTGTATTACCTGACAAGCTGAAATGCATTGTTAATGAGACTGGCCCGGTCATTGCTGCTGATTGTCGTGTGCGCCCCTTTTAAAAGAGCGGTCAAAGAATCCCATCCATCATCCTCATAATGCACAATGTAATAGCCATTCATTCCAACATTAAATTTGATCCATTCTACCTCTTCGGGGAGGATGAGCACATCTAGAACAAATAAAATAAATCACAGCTCCATTTTCTCTCTTGACTGATGAAAGCTTTTCTGATCAGAGACCGGACAAAGAAACTAAAGGCAAGTCTAATATTGAACGACTTTAATACTGAAATGAGTTTCATATTGAACACATTTCTTTTAGAAACCAGAAAAGTCCATTCCAATAGGCACAGGTCAGCACTAGCTTTAGACACCTATTTTTTGAGATTTATAGATCTATGAGGGGAATACAGTCACATTGCAGGCCCTACATATGATTTAATCCAGCCATGTGTAACCAAGGGGGAATTTTCACTAGCAATCGCTTCTTCTTGCCATTATATAATTCAACTGCTTTAATCTCTATTTTGAAAGGTCTATCTACACTAGAAAGCAGAAGCCGAGAATTTGCTGAATATGAAGGTTGACTTAATCCTTCTCTTTTAACCAAGATACATAGTAAAACAAACTTACTAAGTCTTACACATTTCCAGTTTCTTCTTGACTTAACCCAGTCACTTCTGCAATACGTTACCTGTTTTTGTCTTCAGCAAAAATCTTTGGACTGAGTCCGATTTGCTGGTAATGAAGGTCAATGGAACATGCCACAGGTCCCTTAAAGAAAGAACAGATTATTTGTTGAATCAATTCAACAAACAATTGTTAAATTATCTATCATACACCAGACGCCAGCTGGTTTAAATGATGGCACCAAAACGACCATAGGCACGAAGTCAAAGCATCACCAGCCCATTTTCCAGCTTTGCAAGGGATGCCGGGTCAGGCATGACTCATTCTTCTTGGACTTCTTCAGCATAGCTAGGAATTTGGGCTCCAGTGAACCCCGGCATCCTTTGCTGAGGTTGGCCGACTGGAGCTCAGATGTCCTCCCTTAAAAACCATGACCACTATAAATGGCACATATTGACATCATGTGACTCCCAAATCATTTATTATAAATATAATATCCCTTCAGCGGAATTCCTTCCCATGATGCACAACCCAAATCTCATCATGAGTAAATAGCAGGAAATAAAAACTGGAGAACAGTCTATTCAAAGAACCAGCCTGCCTGTAATCTTCAAAAATGCCAAGGGCAAGAAAGAAAAAAAGTTGAGGCATTGTTTTAGGGAAAAAAAAAAAAAAACCACTAAAAAAAACAAAACTATACTAACTGAACATGTGTAACAATACAATAGGAGCTATACTGAATCCTGAACCAGAATTCTTTTTTTTCCTTTTGCTGTAAAGATATTATTAGGACAACTGGAAAAGTTGAAATCACCAGTCAGAATGGCTAAAGATATTATTTTGAACTCTCAGGTAAAGATATTATTAGGACAACTGGAAAAGTTGAAATCAGGTTTGTAGATCAAAGTAGTCTATCAATTTCATCTCATAATTTTGATAATATACTGTACTTAGTAAGTGAACATTCTTTTTTTATGGACATATCACACTGAGCTATGTCAGGGTACAGGATATCATGTTCCCAATGTATTTGCAGGTAAAAGAATTATATGCTACTGTGTATCCAGGAGGGCAGCTTAAAACTACACTGAACTCACCTCCTGTGGATACACCAAGTCTATACCTACATATAGAGCAATTCCTTCTCAAAAAAAAAAAATTGACGGCTGATAAATAGCTTCTACACAACAAATGATAGAGGGCCCGCACAGAGAAGGAGAGACAGAGACAGGATAACAACAGGAAGCCCATCCCAACACCCCCCCCACCCAAACCCCCCCCTCCCCGGACATGATAAATGAATATCAATTTAAAGGACAACTAGATTGTAAGTGAAGGACATCCACTGACTAACTCTAAAGCATCCACCCAACAGTGTGGAATCTGCTAGAACTCTCTGCAGTCCTAGGCACTGGTGAGTACTACTGTTTACAGGGCCAGCTGCCTACGGCTATGCCAGCAACCCCAAGGCCCCCTGCCCACGCCAGCTCCAGTCATCCTGCCAGGATGGCCCCAGCAGAGTATGCTAGGACCCACTCGGGCCCCAGCTATCCTACCATGGCAGCCCTAGTGCAGGACAGCCCAGGACGCTACGGACTGCACCTGTTCCCACTCCAACTCTAGACACCCTACCAGGGCAGCATCTCCTCCAGCTCCAGCAGTTTCTCCAGAGTGGCCCAGGGAAAGAATGCCCCAGAACTCCCCAGTCCATGCACACTCCAGCTCCTACCGTCCCACTAGGGCAGCTCCAGCACAGAGTATTTGGGAACCCTGGGCCCATACCCACTCCAGCTCTAGCCATCTCACCAGGACAGCCTTGGTGCAGTTTTCCCTAAGACACTTCCCCCATCCAACTCCAGCTTCAGCTGGGGAGCCAAAGCTACAGGCACATGCAACCTACACAGGGGATGTTCCCACAGCCAGTCAGGACAAGTGGCTGTTCTACCTAATTTGCAGAAGTAGACTTATGAAGTCAAACAAACCAAGGGACACAGAGGATTATATTCCCAACAAAAGAAAATGAAAAAATTCCAGAAAAAAACCCTAATGAAATAGCTAAGTAATTTACCTGAGAGTTCAAAATAATGTCATAAAGATGTTCCCTGAACTAAGAATGGAAAAATACAATTTCAATAAATAACTAGAAAAAACTACCAAACAGAAGTCACAGATGTGAATAATAAATGAAAAATACAATATAAGCAATCAGCAGCAAATTAGAGGATATAGAACAGGTCAATAATCTGGAAGATAGAATAGTGGATATCACCCAATCAAAATGGCAAGTAGAAAAAATAATTATAAATGAGAGCAATATAGAAGGGACCTCTGGTTATAACATCAAGTGACAAACATTCACATTATAGTGGTCACAGAAGGAAAAGAGGGAAGAAAGGGGTAGAAAACTTAAATAGCGGTTGAAAACTTCACTAACATGGGGAAAGAAATAAACATCCAGTTCCAAAAAGCACAGAAACTCCCAAACAAGAGGAATATAAAGAGATTCATATCAAGACATACTACAATTACAATATCAACCATTAAAGAAAAATCTTAAAGGCAGTAAAAGAAAGTCACATACAAGAGAGACCCTAAGACTATCAGCTGATTTTTCAGCAGAAAATTTGCAGACCAGAAAGGAGTAGCAGAATATATTTAAAGTGCTGAAAGGGAAAAACTTAAAACTGAGAATAACCTACCCAGCAAGGTTATTATTCAGAACAGAAGGAAAGAGATATAGAGTTTCCAGTACAAGCAAAAGATAAAGGAGTTCATGACCACAATCCAGCCTTATAGGAAATATTAAGGAATCTTAAGAGAAAAAGAAAAGACCACAATTAGAAATAAGAAAAACTATAAGCCAATATCTCTCATGAATACAGATGCAAAAATCCCCAACAAAGTATTAGCAAATTGGCTTTCTGCCCCTGGACGCCGCCGAGTAAGCATCGTTAAAGTCTCCCCTCCCACCGCCGTCATGTCTAAGTCAGAGTCTCCCAAAAAGACCGAGCAGCTGCGGAAGCTCTTCATCGGAGGTTTGAGCTTCGAAACGACCGATGAGAGTCTGAGGAGCCATTTTGAGCAATGGGGGACGCTTACGGACTGTGTGGTAATGAGAGACCCCAACACCAAGCGCTCCAGAGGCTTTGGGTTCGTCACGTAGGCCACCGTGGAGGAGGTGGACGCGGCCATGAACGCCCGGCCGCACAAGGTGGACGGAAGAGTCGTGGAACCAAAGAGGGCTGTCTCCCGAGAAGATTCTCAAAGACCCGGTGCCCACTTAACTGTGAAAAAGATTTTTGTCGGTGGCATTAAAGAAGACACTGAAGAACATCATCTAAGAGATTATTTTGAACAGTATGGGAAAATCGAAGTGATTGAGATCATGACTGACCGAGGCAGTGGCAAAAAGAGAGGTTTCGCTTTTGTGACCTTTGATGACCACGACTCTGTAGACAAGATTGTCATTCAAAAATCCCATCCTGTGAACGGCCACAACTGTGAAGTAAGGAAAGCCCTATCGAAGCAAGAGATGGCTAGTGCTTCGTCCAGCCAAAGAGGCCGAAGTGGTTCTGGAAACTTTGGTGGTGGTCGTGGAGGTGGTTTTGGTGGGAATGACAACTTTGGTCGTGGAGGGAACTTCAGTGGTCGAGGTGGCTTCGGTGGCAGTCGAGGTGGTGGTGGATATGGTGGCAGTGGGGATGGCTATAACGGATTTGGTAATGACGGAAGCAACTTTGGAGGTGGCGGAAGCTATAACGATTTTGGCAATTACAACAATCAATCCTCAAATTTTGGACCCATGAAAGGAGGAAATTTTGGAGGCAGAAGCTCTGGCCCCTATGGTGATGGAGGCCAATACTTTGCCAAACCACGAAACCAAGGTGGCTATGGCGGTTCCAGCAGCAGCAGCAGCTATGGCAGTGGCAGAAGGTTTTAATTACTGCCAGGAAACAAAGCTTAGCAGGAGAGGAGAGCCAGAGAAGTGACAGGGAAGCTACAGGTTACAACAGATTTGTGAACTCAGCCAAGCACAGTGGTGGCAGGGCCTAGCTGCTACAAAGAAGACATGTTTTAGACAATACTCATGTGTATGGGCAAAAAACTCGAGGACTGTATTTGTGACTAATTGTATAACAGGTTATTTTAGTTTCTGTTCTGTGGAAAGTGTAAAGCATTCCAACAAAGGGTTTTAATGTAGATTTTTTTTTTTTGCACCCATGCTGTTGATTGCTAAATGTAATAGTCTGATCATGACGCTGAATAAATGTGTCTTTTTTAAAAAAAAAAAAAAAAAAAAAAAAACAAAGTATTAGCAAATTGAATCCAACATTACATCAAAAAAAAAATCATACACAATCAAGCCAGATTTATTTCCAGGATGCAAAAATGGTTCAATATTTACACACACATACACAAATCAACATGATAGGTCACATCAATAAGAAAAAGGATAAACCGTGTTATTTCAATAGTTGCAGAAAAAGCAATGGACAAAGTATGACATCCCCTCATGATAAAAAAAAAAAAAAAAGACCCTCTGGAAAATAGATCTAAAGGGAACATACCTCAACATAATAAAGGCCTTATATGCATATAACCCACAACCAACATCATACTCCATGATGAAACACTGAGAGCTTTTCCCCTAAGGTCAGGAACAAGAGAGAGCTGTCCACACTCACCACTTTTAATCAACACAGTACTGTTAAGTCCTAGCCACAGCCATTAGACAACATAATAAAAGGCATCCAAATTAGTAAGGAAGAAACAAAACTCTCTTTATTTGCAGATGATACAATAGAAATACATAGAAAACCCGGAGCTGATAAAAACTACAAGAACTGATAAATAAATCTACTGAAGTCACAGCGTACAGAAATCAATGTACAGAAATCTGTTGCATTACTATACACTAATAATGAAACAGTGGAATGTGAAATTAAGAAAACAATCCCATTTACAATGGCAGCAGACACAATAAAATATCTAGGAATAAACTAAACCTAACAGGTGAAAGACTTGTACTCTGAAAACTATAAAACACTGATGAAAGAAATTCAAGACTATCAAAGAAATGGAAAGACATTCCGTGTTCATGGAATGTTAGAACTAATACTGTTAAAGTGTCTACGGCATGAAAGGTGAACTATAAATTTCATGCCAATTCTTAGCAGAATACCAACATTTGTTAGAGCTCCAATGAACAATTCTAAAATTTGTATGGAACCACAGAAGACCTCAAATAGCCAAAACAATCTTAAAAAAGAAAAACTTTCTTTTGAGGTGTTGAGGTATCACGACACCAGACTTTAAGTTTTATTACAAAATGGTAGTAATTAAAACAGTATGGTATTGGCATAACAAGAAACACACAGATCAACAGGACAGAATAGAAACCCCAGAAATAAATCCATGATCCTATGCTTAATTAATCTTGGACAAAAGAGGAAGGAGTAATAGGAAAAAGTCTCCTCAACCAATGGTGGTGTTGGCAAACTGGACAGCTACGTGCAAAAGAACATGGGACCACTTTCCTTCACCATACACAAAAACAAACTTAATATGAATTAAAGACCTAAGCATGAGACCTGAAACTAAACATCCCTGAAGAGAGCACAGACAGTAATTTCGCTGACATTGCCACCGTAACATTTTTCTAGACTTGTCTCCCGAAGCCAGGGACATAAAACCAAAAATGAACTATTGGTACTACTTCAAAATAAAATGCTTCTGCACAGCAAAGGAAACAACCAACAAAACTAAAATACAACCTATGGAATGAGTGACAAAATTTGCAAATGACATATCCACTAAAGGGTTAGTATCCAAAGTGTGTAGAACTTATTAAAACTCAACACTCAAAAACAAATAAGCCAATTAAAAAATGGACAGAAGCTATGAATAGTCATTTCTCTGAAGATGACAACCAGATGGCCAACAGACACATGAAAAGATGCTCAACATCACTCATCATCAGGGAAATACACATCAAAACTACAATGAGATATCACATCACACCTGTCAGAATAGCTACCATCAAAAACACAAGAAACAACTGTTATCAAGGATGTAGAGAAAAAGAAAACTTAGTGCTCTATTGGTGGGAATACAAATGGTGCAGCCACCGTGGAACACAGTATGGAGTATCCTCAAAACATTAAGAGCAGAACTACCCCATGATCCAGCAATCATACTACTGGGTATCTACCCAAGGAATATGAAGACACTAATTTGAAGGGATAAATACCCCACGATGTTTATAGCAGCATTATTTATGATAGCCAAATTATGGAAATAGCCCGCATTCATCAATAGGTGAATGGATACAGAAGATGTGCTACACACACACACACACACACACACACACACACACACACACACACACTGGAATATTACTCAGCCATAAAAAGAATGAAATCTCGCCATTTGCAACAAGGGATGGACCTACTGAATATTATGCTAAGTGAAATAAGTCCTACAGATAAAGACAAATACTATATGATTTCACCTATATGAATACTTGAAAAACAAAACAGAAAGGTTCATAAATAAAGGAAGCAAATTGTTGGTAAAGGGGGGGTGGTGCAGGGAGGTGAAATAGGTAAAGGAGGTTAAAAGATACAAACTTATAAAGTAAGTAAGTCATGGGATGCTAACGTACAGCATAAGGAATACGGTCAATAGTATTGTAATGATTTCCTTTAGCGACAGATGGAAGTGAGACCTATCACTGGCATTTTGCAATGTATAAATATATTGAATCCGTGTGATGTATACCTGAAACAGGATATTGTATGTTAATTAAACTTCATTAATATATTTATGTGTGCTATATAGAGAGCACATACAAATGTATAGAGAGCTCGTTTTTTAACTCTTATTTTGGATGATACATGGATATACATACACATATACAAAGGTTATATTTTAGGTTTTATATACGTATTTTGGGTTTAAAAATTAGGAGAGTAGGGAGGGGAGAGGGGCAGAGAGATACTGGAAACGTAGTAAAGAGTTAACATATATGCATATCTGGGTAAAGAATACATAAGAATTCTTTGTGCTCTTGCAACTTTTCAGTCTGAAATAATTTCAAAATAATTTTTTTTAAAGTACTGTCCATCCAGGGTGAGTCAGGTTGCACTATCTCCTTTCCAGTGATGGCCTTCTGAAGTGTTAAAGCTGATGAACAGTTTCCAGGATCTAAATCAGACTTCCAAGAAGCAACAGTCTCTCTCAAAATCCCTAGAAATCACCTAAGTGTTTATGTCATCAGTTCCAACCCAAATGCCAGGCACTGTAGACATTTCGTGGCCGTGGCTTAGTTCAGAGTTCATTTCTAGTCAGTAAATGGAATTCTCATCCTATCAAACGACAAAACAATGAAAATGTTTAAACCATCATTATCAGTTCTATTGAGACGAACCAAGGTTTAAGGCCACATTTATCCTTTCAGGAAGATGGTGGTGTGTAACTCAACTCTACAGGGTACAGCAATTCGATGGACTATTTTAGTGGTCAAGGTAAAAGCACTCTGAAAAATCAAGTTCCATCCTACAAGGCAGGTGTTCTCTAGGCAACAGTATGAGTTTTCCATCAAGAACATTACCCAGTTTCTGAGGCGTCATCAGGTCCCTTCCTGTAGAGCTCCTGCTTCATGTGTACGTTCCTCCCTCTCACTGTGACGGTTACCAGGGGAAAGCCTTTCTGCAGCGTCCACGTATTCATCATGGTTTTTACATCAAGGCCTTCCTGTTGCCAGTGCTGATGGAGACAGAAGAAACCAGCTATAGGACCACTCGCCCAAGTCTAACAGAGGACCAGGCTTTCGCTCACAGGGCTACTACCTGTTGGCAACCCCTGTGAAGCTTTTCCTCACCCCCTTCCTCTGCTCACCAGCCCCCCCTTCCTCACACTGTGTCCTGCCATGGCATTCCCCTCAGAGCACTGACTGTTTGCCCTTCGTTCTCTTTCTCTACATACGCAGGTCACATCTTAAGAGCAGGTACTTTGTGTGGTTCTACTGGGCACACCTTGGGCTTGGCACACCCCACTGAGCAGACACGTGAGTGAATGGAGGGAGGGAAGGGAGACAAAGTGGCCAGGCTTTCAACAACCATGTAACAACATTGGCTCAGACAACACAAGCAAGGTGGGGGAAAAACTGTTCAGTCAATAGCCTCTACCTCCCAAAGTGGTAACATCAAGATGGGCCATACTCAACAGTCATAAACCCAAAAGAGGATATATTCTTTGAAACTCAAAAATCTTCTAAGAATACTTATTTTATTTTTTTAAAGATTTTATTTATTTATTCATGAGAGACACACAGAGAGAGAGAGAGAGAGAGAGAGAGAGAGGGGCAGAGACACAGGCAGAGGGAGAAGCAGGCTCCATGCAGAGAGCCTGACGTGGGACTTGATCCCAGAACTCCAGGATCATGCCCTGGACTGAAGGCAGGTGCTAAACCAATAAGCCACCCGGGCTACCCCTAAGAATATTTAAAAGGCAGTAAAAGGATAAAAATACATCACAAAATTACTGTGATGTAACACAATAACACTACATCACTAGCAATTATTGAATAAAGTGGTCTCTAAAAACCAAAAAGCCAGAAAACATAAAAATATGGTGAGTAAAAGTCAGCTGAATCTCTAGACCTGAACTTTAGTGCCTGTGAAAATATTCTACAAGTCCAGATAATGAGACTCACATTATTTTGGACCTCAAATATTATGAATTCTTCGCAGCTTAGCGATTAAAAACATGAATTGGATCTAAAGTCAAACCCCCCCACTCTGCAGTTTACTGAGCATATGCTTTCAGATTTCACTTTTCCATCTGTTAAAATAGAAGTACCCTGCACGTTGGACTGGTGCAAGAAATACAGGAGGTAATAGTGCTTAGCACCTGTCTGACACATAGTAGATGCTCTAGAATGCTCGCTGCCCTGGTTTTTTTCAGAAATGAAGAGCTTTGGAAAGGACCCACACAGCCTGAGACAGCCCCAATCCACCACAGAAACAGGTCATTGACATTCACTGCTTTCCAGAGAACGAAGCTGATTAGGACCAGCGACAGGGGCTACCAAAGAATGCTATCCAACTTCCCTGTGGAGACAGCATCCAAGAGAAGTTGTAAAAAGATGGTCAGTCTCCACACAACCTTATGTGGAATAAGAGTGATATGATGAGGACCTCAGAGTCTGGCACAGAGGTTTTCTGCGAAGAATAGAGTAAAAACCTGGGCTTAGGGGGTCCCACGTAGATGGAAAAACTTACTGACGATGATGAACGTGAGCCCCTAGAGCAAAAGCCATCCATCCTCTCTGTGCCACCTGTAGGGCAAATCTAAAAACCAAACATGTTAGTCTTGGTTCTGTAGAAAACACTCATGATCCCTCTCAGAGGGATTAATAGAGTGCAGAAAACAAAAACAAAAACATGGTAATAAGCCCGGCAACCCCAAACAGAGCTCAACAAAACCATACTCACACTTGCCATGCTGTTCCACAGGTCCTCATTTTTTGTGTTTTTGTAGCTATGCTTCAGGAGATACTGGACAATGCCACTTTTAAATGCATCGGCACCAAGATAATCCCTTAGCATATTCAGAATACAAGCTCCCTGAAAAGACAACATTAAGTCATTGTTAGTTTAATCATCTCCTCTGTCATCACACTTTATCTTGGGAGAGTCCTTTCAACATGCAACTACGGCAATATCTTCAATGTCTAGTGATTTGTGACCCAACTAAAGAAAACGGGTTTAAAAAAAATTTTTTTTTAAAGTGGGTAAACTTAGATCTGCCTAGGGCAGCCCCAGTGGTTCAGTGGTTTAGTGACGCCTTCAGCCCAGGGCATGATCCTGGGGACCCAGGATCAAGTCCCACATCAGGCTCCTTGCATGGAGCCTGCTTCTCCCTCTGCCCATGTATCTGCCTCTCTCTCTGTGTGTCTCTCATGAATCAATAAACAAAATCTTTAAAAAAACAAAAACAAAAACCTGAGACCTGTCTAGACAAAGGGTTGAACAGAACGGTCTCTTTTCTTAGGCCCCCAGGGCCGTCATTCTCTAACAGCAACCAACCCTCCCCGCAGGGCAAATTAACATCATTGGCCAGCGCCCATTATTCACAGGTCAGTGGACAGTGGTGCAGAAGCCACACGTGAAGCACCACCTGCCTTCCCACAGCCACTGTGGCCCAGCAAGGGGGACAGGCAGGTAGAAGCAGCGATAGAAGCAGAGGTACCGGTTAAGGGATGGGAGAGCACAGGCAGCCTGGAGCACAGACGGCAGGAGGAACAAAGGAAAAGGTGGCAGAGAAGGCCTGGTGACCTACATTCCTGTGTTAAAGAGTCTCCCCCAACCCTTGATCCCCATTACTGTGGATTGTGAACCCCCAAATTCAAATGCCTCCAATGGACAAGTGACATAAATGAGGCAATGCACTCAAGAGTAAAGAAAAAAGCTTTCCTATTGACCTTGCTTTTCCCCTCCATCATTTTTTTTAAATACAACTTCCTTCCCCTGCCCCTTTCCCCTTCTCTTCCACTCACCCCCTAAGCAATCAGGATCCATCATCCCAGAAAGCTCTTCCTACTTCCTTCTCTTCCTAGGAAGCCCCAGTTCATCCTTTAAGAAGTAATTAGAAAATCTCCCTTTACGGGAGAATTTCTTATGTCCCCTCAAGACCTACATTGTTCCTTTTTCTCTATAGGGAACGGTGGGGACACCAGACAGGCAAAGCACAGATCCATGAATATCCACATGGAGTACATCACCCTGCCAACAGGATTGGTTTGGGTTTTTTTTTTTTTTTTTAAGTGTTTATTGATGTATAATTTAGATGTAACCTATTAGTTTCAGGTGTATAGTGGTTCAATATTTGTATATACTGTGACCACCACTTACCACATTAAGTCTAGCTAACATCAATTCCCTTGTTTTTTTTTTTTTTTTCTTTAGATGTGGACTTTTAAGATTTACTCTTAGCAACTTCCCAATAGGCAATACAGTAGTATCAACTACAGAACATGCTGTAAATTACAGCCCAGTGACATAACAGTTTTATAAGTAAAAATTTGTACCTTTTGACCCCCTTCTCCCATTTTGCCCATCCCTGCCTCTGACCACTACCACTCTGTTCTGTGCCCAAAATGGAATGGTTTTTGAAAATGCCACATGTAAGTGAAATCTTATGGTATTCGTCTTTGACTTATTTCACTTAGTGTAATGCCTTCAAGGTCTATCCACTTTGTCCAAATGGCAAGATTTCATTCTATCTTGAGGGTGATTAATATTCTGTTGTATGTGCATATCACGTTTTTTTTTTTTTTTAAATCCATTCATTGCTCGGTGGACACAAGTTGTTCCCCTTCCTTGGCTACTTACTATAAATGATGCTACAATGAATTTGAAAGTGTGTGTTACCTTTGAATTAGGATTTTTTGTTTTCTTCAGATAAATACTCAGAAGTGGAATTGCTAGGTCCTACTGTAGTTTTATTTTTGAGGTCAGTCCTGCATGAAGAGAAACAGAGCTGTCCTACGTGTGCACTCACTACAGAAGCCCTTTTAGGTAGTTGTAGTTTTAATATTGAGGAAACTCCACTTCATTTTCCACTGTGATTGGACCGATTTACATTCCCACCAACAGTGCACAAGGGTGCCTTTTCCTGCACACCCCTGCCAACACTCTTTGTCAGGATAGCTATCCTAAGAGGTGCAAGGTGATAGATCACTGTGGTTTTGATTCTCATTTCCTTTATGATTAGTGATGTTGAGCATCTTGTCACATACTTCTTGGCCACTTGTGGGTCTTCCTTGGAAATGTCTAATTTAGTTCCTCTGCCAACATTCCATCAGATTGTTACTGAGCTGTAGGAGTTCTTATCTATGTTGGATATTAACCCTATATCAGACATATGGTTTGCAAACATTTCCTCCCATCCTGTAGGTTTGCCTTTCCATTTGCATTATTTCTTCTGCTGTACAGAAGCATTTCAGTTGGATACATTCCTACTTGTTAATTATTGCTTTTGCTGCTTGCACTTTTGGTGTCACATACAAAAAATTGTTGCCAAGTCACAGGTTAAGGAGTTTTATCCCTTTATTTGCTTTTAGGAGTTTTATGGTTTTTTGTCTTCAATCAAGTTATTTTCTCCAAGAGGTATACGACAGTGGTCCATTTTCATTCTTTCACACGTGGTGTTGGGAAAGCTGAACAGTCATTAATTGAAGATACTCTCCTTTTCCCATTGTATATTCTTGGCTTCTTTTTCAGACACAAAAAATTGACCATATATGTGTGGGTTTGTCTCTGAGCTCTCTAGTCTGTTCCACTGAGATACACCTCTGTATGTCTGTTTTTATCTCCCGTGCACTGCTGATGAAAACATCAAAGAAATACTATTCTGTATATTACATTTAAGATAACCAAGTACAATGGTAAAGGACATTCTCTGCCTTGCTGAAGACAAAAGAAATGGTTGGGAATGGAAAGAGAATTGGAAAAGCAGAACCTTGATCTCATGAAGGAAGAACTAGGACTTTAGCTTCAGCTTGCATTACACCAAGGGAAATACACAGCCCTCTGCCCCCTACCATGTAACCAGGGTGACTAGAATCCTTGTTTTTTCTTTTTCCTTGTCCAGAAAAGCCAGATAAAGATTTTTTTATGTATAATCTCCCATCAAATGTTAGCAACCATTTCCAGTTCTGTTATTAAACACATCGCATAGGACAGTATTTTGCAGTTCAACAATACAAACCATTTTTTTCACTTTATAAGGCTACTTTTAAAAATAATTAATCTTTATTTAATTTCAATTTGCCAACATATATTATAACACCCAGTACTCATCACACACCAGTTCTGAAGGCAATGAAAGGTAAGCTACAGGAGGCAGGAATGTTTGCCTGATGATACACGATCAAGACCTATTGTTGAATGATAAGAGGCAGAGTTCCTGTAGGCCATCAAGTTTCACTTTATGACAAAATGGAAAAAAACAACTATAAGATCTTCAGGATTACAAATCAAACTGCAACTTTGGCTGTAAAAAGTTAACTCCAGGCAGCATGGGGCAGCATAGAAGGCATTCAATCTGGTGGTTTTTTAAGAAGGGAAAGCCACCCCACAACCCTATCTATCACCTCTCTACCCAAGTCTATCAGTTTGGTGTCCAAAATGTACCCTTATAATCCATTTTTACCTTTTCATAAGAAACCTCATCAAACATCTCCCGAATCTGAGCAGGATCCTCCACAGCTGTCGACACAGGGTGTGAAGAATTTAATGCATCTACCTCCATCACATCAAAACACTTGCCAAAGAAATAATCTTCCTATTGAAACAAAGAATGTCACTTATGTGATTTCTATTTTAGATAAAAAATATTAAAGGATTAATGTTTGTTCTGGGTTAACAGGCTTATACTTCAAGTTTCTGGCCCAAACCTCTTCCATATTTACACTTTACAAAATAAAATAGCATTGCTGTTGCTAAAGAGCATCCAACAAACAATTTTAGGTGAACATTTTAGATTTTTAGATTTTGTTCATCTTAACTACCTTTTAGAAGACAAGCTTAACTTAAAAAGAAAATCATGGGAAAAAAAAAAAAAAAAAAAAAAACAAAATCATGGGGATCCCTGGGTGGCTCAGCAGTTTAGCATGATCCTGGAGTCCTGGGATCGAATCTCACATCAGGCTCCTGGCATGGAGCCTGCTTCTCCCTCTGCCTGTGTCTTTGCCTCTCTATCTCTCTCTGTCTCTATGTCTCTCATGAATAAATAAATAAAATCTTTAAAAAAAAAAAAAAAAAGAAAGAAAGAAAAGCCATGATGCTTGTAGCCAAACAGTGCCAAACCACGAACTAAAGTGTGTAGTGATTACAACATCGCCATCTTATTTTAAAGCAAAGAAAGTTAAGTTTAAAACCATGTGGTCAAAAAAAGAAAGAAAAAAAGAAAAAGTGGAGAACAAACTCCAAGTATAATCTGATTTCTTAGGGCATATTACCCAATAGAATAACATACACAGATAATCAACTTTATTTTTAAGGGTTATGTGGAAATGGGAAAATATTTATGATCCATCGTAGTGTAATAGTTAGACATTATAACTAAATTATGTGTCCAGGAAGATGAAAATGAGAATACATGCATAAATCAAAATTATAGAGTGAAGGATTGCTTTTTGAGTTTTGTTTCCTTTTATATACAGTTTTTTTTATATACAGTTTTCTTTCTTTTTTTTTTTTTTTTTTTTTTTTAACTTTACTGCATGTGGGACAACCTGGGTGGCTCAGTGGTTGAGCGTCTGCCTTTGGCCCAGGGCGTGATCCTGGAGACCCGGGATCAAGTCCCCCACTGGGCTCCCTGCATGGAGCCTGCTTCTCCCTCTGCCTGTGTCTCTGCCTCTCTGTGTGTCTCCTATGAATAAATAAATAAAATCTTAAAAAATAAAAAAAGAAAGAAAAACTTTACTGCATGTGATTTTCACAAGTTAAACACCAGATTTTTAAGATAAAAATGTAAAGGTTCCAAAGCCTTCAGTTTGTAGGCTCCTATATAAACAAATGTGCAGTTACCTAAAGCAAATAGGATCCTCTTTGAGTTGGCAAGTAGGATCCTATTGAAATAATAGCAATCTGTACTTAATAATCCTTCAGTGAGCAACCTGAAGGTTGAGAAAATGAGATGGAACAGACAAGTTGTCATTACTTCTATTTCTTTTAAGATATTAAGTGGGATAAGATTTAACATAATTTCCTACCTCTCACAGATTTGGAAATAAGGAATCCAGTTTGGAAATAAGCCTTTGTGACACCTCTGAAGTTCAGTAGCATTTTGGGAACCCCATTCCTTTCTAGACTCTCAGGGAGTTAAAATGAATTCGATAATTGAAGATCATTAAATATCTTCCACTAAAGCTGAATAAAACGACAGATCAACCTGTTAAAAATAAGTAAATACTTACAACTTTCAGTTCAGGATGAGTCACACTGACAGACACAAACTCCATAAACTTGGCAAAGCCCTCATTTAACCAAAGATCATTCCACCATTCCATGGTAACGAGGTTTCCAAACCACTAAAAGGAAAACAGCAGATTATTCACACATTTCTACGGAGACTGGCTTCTCTACACAGCTATAAACATAAGGCATTCAGGAGGAAAGATTGCACGTGTATGATGTCAGTGTATCAATGACATTTATAGAATATTTCAGCAAAGTAAAAAAAAAGTTTCAATGTAATTTTAAAACATGGCACCTGATGCTTTAAAGAAATTGTTTTTCCTATGGAAAAAAGGCAAAGCAAAAATGAAGCGATCCAACTCGTATGTCAATATGAATAGTCTCTTCTGTCCCATAAAAGCAATCTAGGTGTAGTTTTGCCACAATTTTTTAAAAACAAAATTTTGTGTACCTGGTGGGCGAGTTCATGAGACACTATCAAAGTAATGTCAAGCTTATCTGACGCAGAAGACTTCTCAGCATCAAACAACAGAGCAGATTCTCTGTACGTGGTCAGTCCCCAGTTTTCCATAGCACCACTCTCAAAGTCCGGAATAGCAGCAAGATCTTGGGAACAACACAAAAATCTATTAGCTGTCTTGAAGTGAGACATTGCCCAAACACACTAGCTTTCAGAATGGATAGGTGTAGGGATCCTAAGAAAAGCCAAGCTGGTTTGGGCGGAATCATTCTAGGCTGGAGGAACTTTTCACAACCAAGAAAGAGAGGCTCAGAGTCACTGAGTTGCTCTACTGCTGCATGACAGCCTCAGAGGTGGGCCCTGGGCCTCCTGACTCCCTTTCTAGCCATCTGAGGAGGAGTTTAGGGATTGAAAACTCTTTAACAATCTCTTCAATAATCCACTTGCCTTGGGATGCCCCAGGCTCCCATCCACCTAAAATCCCAAACACACAATAGTTTTAAAAGCCCACTTAAGAAGGAAAATGCAGATTTTTCCTTACCCTGTATGCGTTCAAGAAAAATTTATTGAGCATCCTTTATATCCCTACCAAACGTGTGCCAATAATGAAAAAAAATGCAGCTTCCGCACTTTGCTGTCTCCCCACTAATTCAGCAGGGTTTATCTTTAAAGTCAGAAGATAAGATTCTCACCACGATACGTGCCTCAGAAACCTTTTCAAGTTCTTCTGCTATTAGAAATTTACTGTATAGATGAGGGGTGAGTAGGATCAACCTGATGGTTAACCCCTGCTGGGAGTTTCAGGACTTAAAGGGCTACTGAGATAAACATGGGAATGCCAATTAGGAGGATTTAATCCACAGCTGACAACATTAAATGCCACAATTTGCAAAAACTGTGCAAAATCTCTACCTTGTTTGGGCAAGGGATATGGAATGCTGAAATAATCCTCATAAAATTCTAGAAGCGTCACGGCGGCATCCAGGGCATAATCTGCCTGGTGTATCTTGTCTGGCACAGCATATATGGAAACCTGAAGAGAAAGGCAGAGACAGCTATTCAAATGCCATTGTGGGTTCTCTCCACAACTGTACAGAACATAGACGTTTAAGGCTTCATCTTCCGCAACATAGTTGACAATTAAGAAAATCAGCAGTTCTGTTTCTTATATTAATGCTGTTTCTGATCAACTACAACATGCTGGATAACCTATACAAAACCATCTTTTTAAAAATGCTCTTATGACACTGTAGAAAAGTCAAGTTAGATGCCAGAAATGAAGTAACAGTAGGACCCTCCATAGACAGCAGAGCACTGCAGCCAGCTTTTGTCCTGAGGACACTAGCCTAATACAGATGGATCTGAGCTTTCACAGCACTGGAGGTCTCAGGGGATAGGAAACAAAATTCAGAGCCCGCCCGAGATGGGACGTCCAACAGAAGACGCACCATGCGTAAAGCTGGACCCAAAAGGATCACACCCTTGCTGTAAGGGTAAACTAAACACAGCCACCCCCTTCCTCAAGGAGCCTGCAGGAGTGGGGGAACATCTTTTTCAAAGGCTTGGTACTTTAGAGGGGAGGCTGATGGAAGTCTTAAGAGAATCAGTAAAAAGCTAATCTTCACACTCGGTAGCAGCTGGACACACACTAACCAGGTAGCTTAAAAATCTGAAGCTAAGAGGTTGAATTAAAGTGATTCATGGGCTCGTAAGTGCTCCTGGTCACCCGACAGGAGCAAACAAATTCTCTCTGAAAGAAGCCACCTTCAACTCAGGTAGCCTAAGTTCAATACACGCCGAGGAACCCAGACACCATAAGCAAAAACCAGCAGAAACAACAGACCATAGAACCAGACGCACAAAGACTTCAGATAGGACAGTTACTAGAATGTAAAATTTACATTTAATGTATTTAAAGAAATAAAAAACCTAAGAACACTAATATGAAAGAGTTCTGGGTCCCAATTCCAATGTGGGGGTGGGGGATTACCCCCACACCTGCAAGCAGTTCTCCAATACCACCCGGGTGTCCCACAACTCAGCTTGGTTTCAACACTGCCCAGCGTCCACGACATGAAGGATGAGCCTTTCAAAACTGGCCCCACTTCCACTTCAGGGGATAGTCACGAGTCCACCTTACCCTCCATGCTTCTGACCAACAGGCTAGAGCTTGCAGGTTGCAACAACCACCTCTTTAGGTTTCATTACTTTGCTAGAGCAGCTCCTAAAACTCAGAGAAATATCTTACTTACTATAAAAGGTCATGACTCAGAAACAGCCAGATTGGAAGAGCTGCCATACCATCCCCCAGGCAGGCCACTCTCACGGATTCTCCGCACTTGCACCAACCCAGAAGCTCTCTGAACTGTCCTTTTAGGTTTTTATAGAGGCTTCCCTCCACAGTCAGGGCTCATAAAGTCATCAGCCCTAGGTAATTGAACTCAAATCCCCAATCCTTCACCACTCTCTGAACGTCAAGAGGGAGTGGCCAAAAGTCCCAACCCTCAGACCACATGGCTAGTTCTCCGGCACCCAGCCCCCATCTTTAGGTTACCTATGTGCTTTCCACAAGTCATCTCATTAACCTGATAGACACCTTTCTAGCTGTCATCAGGAAATTCCTCATGTTTTAGGAGCTTCATGCTAGAAACCGGGACAAAGACCACGTATATATATTTCTTGTCATAAATCACAATATCACAGTATGGAAGAGACATTATTTTAAAAAAAGAATCTTTCATAAAGGATTCACAAAAGTGGGCAAATCAATGCATGACTGTTTTTGCTGATAGTTTCGCTACTGAATTTAGATTGGTCCCTATGTTCAAATCTCAAGCATCACCTTCAAATCTCCAGGTAAGTAGAAAGATCTCTACAAGAATAAGAACCACTACAGGGGGATCCCTGGGTGGCCTAGCGGTTTGGCGCCTGCCTTTGGCCCAGGGTGCGATGGAGTCCCAGGATGGAGTCCCACATCAGGCTCCCAGTGTGGAGCCTGCTTTTCCCTCCTCCTGTGTCTCTGCCTCTCTCTCTCTCTCTCTCTCTATGTCTATCATAAATAAATAAATAAATAAATAAATAAATAAATAAATAAATAAATAAATAAATCTTAAAAAAAAAAAAAAAAGAACCGCTACAGGAACAAACGATCATTCATCAGAGAAGTCCTATCCGTTCAGGCCTCAGTGAAAATGTGCACAAATAAATGAGATATCTTCAAATTAAAGCCCCTCCTCTCCCCGCAAAGATTGTTTGCATTCAGAACCCAGCATACAGTTGAATAGGTTGTTCACTACACAACGGCACCTAGAAAGGGGGAAAGTAGTCCTTGACACAAGATATTTTTTCTAGTATTCGCTGCCACAAATGTCCTCCCCAGAGCCATGAAATTCTCTAAGCTGACTGCTCTATTTTACTTTCTTCTCAAGGCCAGAAACCCTCTGTTCAGATAGTCAATGACATTTTCTTCCAAACTGTAGAAAGTGATAGCCAGAAACAACTAGAGAAACCACTGGCAGGGTCTAGTCCAACCTACACATTTTTTTTATTTTTTTATTTTATTTTATTTTTTAACCTACACATTTTAAAGAAGCATAAATTAAACTAAGTTTCAAAGAGAGCAGGGCCAAGGTCAGAAAACCAGCTATTGGTGGAGCTGGGACCGTGATCCAGACCAGACCAAGCCTCTCCACATGTTTTTGTGATTAGAACCCCGTTGTAAATACCAGCATCTGTGACAATAAGATGCCAACAATCTTGGGTTTTGCCCAAGACTCAGGTGTGTGCCCAAATTGTGGGACTTCCAGTTTTAAAACCAGGACAGTCTCACCCAGGCTAGGATAAGTTGGTCACCCTATGTGACAATCTGACAGTCCCAGGATTCACCTTGACTCCGTTCTTGGTCATCTTGCTAATGGACTCAAAATCTGAAATAATGAAGGCCACCAGGTAGGTGCTCATCTTCACAGTGACATCAAAATGGTCTTCTAGGAGTCCTTCAGCAACAGTCACAGATTTAACCTAAAATCAGAAGAAATGAAATCATCAAATAACCCAATTATCCAATGCATTGAAAATATTTCCTAAAGAGAAATTTCTTAACCACCGGATGTAATAAAGTACACAGCACACCATTTGTAAAATTATTTTAAAATTTCTCTAATAAAAATAAATAAATAAATAAATAAATAAATAAAATAAAATAAAATAAAATAAAATTTCTCTAATACCTGATTGTAATTTTGATATTAAGTCCAATCTATTCAATTTTTTTTAAGATTTTATTTATTTATTCATGAGAGACACAAAGAAAGAGAGAGAGGCAGAGACATAGGCAGAGGGAGAAGCAGGCTCCATACGGGGAGCCTGATGCAGGACTCGATCCTGAGACTCCAGGATCACGCCCTGGGCTGAAGGCAGGTGCTCAACCGCTGCACCACCCAGGGATCCCCCGCAATTTTTTTTACTGAGATGGAATTCACTTACCATAAAATTCATCATTTTAAAGTATAGAGTTCAGTGGGTTTTTTTTATTATATTTACAGAGTTTTGCAACTATCATCACTACATTTCTTTTAAATACCCAAGATGGTTGCAAACTGACCCATATTTGGTATATGACAGAGATAATATGAATGGAACAAAGCAAAACTGAAATTACTGGTTTTGCCAATAGGTAGTCTACCTGACCTTAAATACCGGTACGAGAATTTTCTGGAAACGCACTAATTTGTTTTCTACAGTGGGCAAACATGTAACTGTATATAACCTAAAAGAGAGCTTCTATTTTCCCACAAAATTGAAAGGAACACATGCCTGAACCTGACTCGGCCAACCAACTCTGATTTGCTTCACTGGAATCAGCTTTAGGTGTAGTCAGGGAGAAGGGGTGGGGGTCATAGAGGTGCAGTCTAAGAGGTCTGATCCCCAAAAGGAGAGTCTCATACCCCAGGCAACAACACAGAGCACTGGGGCAGGGTCCTGGAGAAAGAGAGCAAGAGAAGAACGAGCCTGGCGAATTCCATATTAGCATATGCATTTTCCCTGGAATCTTATTTCCACCTCTATTTCTGTGCCCTCATCCTTCTTTTTAGCACCCATCAACCACCCGTTCTGGTGTCTGATGGTCACCCTTTGTTCACTCCAACCCTAATCCTGATAGCCGACCTAGGTTTACTCTTGAAAAACTCCAACTTACCTTTTCTTTTTAAATGCCTTCTACCCAACCCTAACCCAAATGGTCATTGCTGAAGCTGTGGTATTCACTAGGCAAGTAAGCTAATTAATTCAACTTTAAATGTCATTAAATCCTGTCCACCGCCCATACACTTCAACGTTCTGATGGTCTGTTAGCTTTTGCAGCCACCAAGACAAGACGATCCCCTGAGACTCCACTGTCCTTCCCCCTGAATTCCAGGTCTGCAGCCTGAGCTCAGGCAAGTCCTAAAAGATTTTTGCCAATGGGAGAGCTTTCCTGTCCAGGAGGCAAGATCACACTGTAGATTTTCCTTTCCTTAATAAATGGCTCTTGGCTATCCATGGATTGAGGCTCCAGCGTCTCTGCGAAGCCTTGGGAGCTCCCAGCCTTCACCTTGCAAGCCTACGAGTTTCTCCACCAATCTTTTTTTGGTCATCAGTCTCCCCTTTGGTTTCATCTGTCCCCATCCTTTATTCTCCTAAAGCTGTGATTGCTTCTCTGATTAGAGAACTCATAACCCCGGGAGCAATATCATAATATTGGAGGATGGGACGACGACTGGAACAAGTATGTTCTCTATCTCAAATGTATATCAGGAAAATAGCATAATTGTTTCCTGTTTTTTTCATATACAAATGTGAGTGGGATATCTATCCCACTCACATTTGTATCCGTTCTTAGTTGGTAGAGTTTTGCAGAAGAGCACTTTTCACAGAGCATGGCCCCCTGAGGGGGGCTATCAGAATCTTATTTGAGGAAGGGATTATTAAGGTATGATTTTTAAGGTGATCCATAGACTTTTGAGCGTCTCAAGGTACTGTGTTAGAGGTTGGCTGTGGCCCTCAGAGTCCCGCACTAAGATTATGCCCCCCTGCTCAGCACAGGGCTGAGCTGGGACACCCTTTAAGATTCTGGGCAAAGTCAGTTCCATCTGAGTCTCATCTGCAGCGAGCTCTCTGAACAAAAGCCCATGTGTGTGCTTCAGGAGTTGCAGGCTGATAGCTAGGGGGATGAGTTTTGTTCCTTTTTGTTAAAGATTTTATTTATTTATTCATGAGAGACAAAGAGAGAGAGAGGCAGAGACATAGGTGGAGGGAGAAGCAGACTCCCTGCGGGGGATGAGTTTTTCTAAGCTGGCACTGTCATCGGTCCGTGGCACTGACTCAGTAGTTTTATTCATTTGGCATGGCCATTTTCTCACCACTTTTGAAAATCAGATGGAACACGGTCCACATTTGCTTCAGTATTGGAGGGTAATGGTTTCTTTAAAGGGAACTGAGCTATCGATGACTACTTACCTTTTGTAACATAAGACGACTTTTTTTTTCTGTTGGCCCAATTTGGTGGATATAGTTACAAATCAGATGGTTACTCTTAGTTATGCTCTGTAATTTCTATATATGATATACTATCTAGTAGAGATATAGCCTTAGATGACCAGGTGTGCCCTTTAAAAGATCATATGAGCCGGTGAAGGAGAAAGTGCTTTGTGAAGGGCGCTCTCATTTACATCTGACCTGCTTCCCTACAGTTGCCCTCCTGTCAGCACCAGTGACCAGGAATGCCACTTGTACTGAAATCCTACATGTTTTAAGGGCCAATTTTTTCTTTAACTACAGATAAATTCTTGTTTGAAACAAAAGCAAAGGTTAGAAATGAAAAAAGCAAAGTGAGCTGTCAGGCAATAAAACAACACAGGTGACATGAATGTTAACTGTCACCACAGTGACAAGCAAGTCACAGCATATCAACAGATTTTTCCCGTGAGTAGACAGGCAGTTCAGACTCACCAGCGGCATATTGGAGATGGCGACGTGTCTGGGCTCCCTTCGGATCTTGACTGAAAAATTCGCTTTGAAGGCAGGTTCATCAAAGCAGGGAAAGGCCATTCTGGCCGCAGTAGGTTCAAAGTGTGTTGATGCAAGTACTCTAAAAAATGGCATGTGAAAAAGAAGTACAACATAAAGCACCAGGGACTCTAAAATAGATGTGTTCTTTGGTTTTTAATCCCTAGAGATATCATAAGATTATGGAATTCACTACTAAAAAAAAAAATTTCATTTAAGCTATCATAAACTAAATTTAAAAAGTTAAAAACTGAGAAAACTGATTGAAAGTTATTTGACAAAGGCTTAATAGCCTTGACAGATAATGAAAACTTAAAAGTGAGTAAGACTATATAACCAGCAACCAAGGAGAAGTGCAGGTACAGGTCATAAACAGGCAATTCACAGAAGAAGGCTTACAAATAGTCAATAAACATATGAAAACCTGCTCAACTTTCTCAATAATAAAGTTAAAGGGACATATCTGTTGGCTTTTTGGCTCTATAAAGACTGCCCGTATACAGAATTGGCTGCAGATGAGAAATATGGCAAGGGATATCAAATGATTGTACACCCGTGAGCTTATCAATTTTAGTTCTAGGCATTTATTCTAAAGAAATGATTGACAAAGATACTGCTGTTGCTGAAACGGTGAAAACAACCCAATCTCCATCAACGGGGTATTAGTTAAATCAGTGCACATGCATTTTAATAAACTCATTAGAATAATGTACACTGACAGCCTTCCATATGAAACATCTCAACATATTAAAATAAAATCCCTTATCAGATGGAAAATATAACATTGCTCCATTTACGCAAATGTATATCCATATCCAGAGAGAAGTCCAGAAGGATGGTCCCCAAAATAAAAGCACCAGCTATCTTTAGGGGTGTGATATGGATAGAATTTACTTTTAAAAAAATTCTTTTTGATAGCATCTTTTTTTAACCTCAGAAGAATAATATGGAATCAGAAAAATAAGTGAGTATAATCTGCGAGCAAATAAAATTTGATTTTAAAATTCAGCATAAAATCTCCCAAAATAGATTACCTCCTTAAAAACAGAACAAAAGCAAGGCTGATGAGGATCCTTTAAAAAGCTTTAACTGAGAAAAAGATGTTTCTTCTAATAGAATGTATGGGCAAACTGCATCCTCCAAAATAATGCGGAAGTCTTAATCCCTCGTATCTGTGAATGTGACTTTATTTGGAAATAGGGTCTTTGCAGATGTAATCAAATGAAGCCATAGGGTTGGGCCCTAATCCAAGAAGACTAGTGTCCTCATAAGAAGAGGGAAATTTGAGGAATGGCTACATAATAGAGTCAGACTCCAGACTGATGTTGGTGCAAGCCAAGCAATGCCAACAATCGACGGCTACCACAAACTAAAAAGAGGGAAGGAAGGATTCTTCTCAGATTTAGAGAGAGCCGAGCCCTACTGATACCTTGATTTCCGACTACTAGCCTCCAGAACGGTGAGAGCATAAATGTCTGTTGTTCAAAGCCACCCAGCTTATGGTACTTTGTTATAGCAGCTCTAGGAAACTAATACTAGAGAGAATTAAAAATGTTTATTATATACTAGAAATCTAATTACATAAATAGGTACTTTGACAGAGCAGAAGGAAAGAAAACTGGTTAAAACAGAATCAAAACACGAGATCTGAAAAACAAAGAAAAGAATCTATTGGCTATTTTTAGCTGTAAATGAAACGCAAAATCAAAATATTCAATGATCAAGGGAGATTTCAGAAATAATCCATATGAAATAATGAGTTTAGTATGGGCAGTACTTGAAGTTTAAAAAAGAAAAATAGAAAAAAAAGTACCTCACTTCCCCTTCCTTGGTTCTGTAGGTGCTTTTATAAAATCCATTTAAATGCCCCGAGAGATGGCCAGTGTAGTCAATGACAACTGTGTACGGGAGCCCAACCACCAGAGGCTCGGAAGCCACAAGTGCGATTTGCTCGTGAGGCGGGTATTCCAGGACTCTCAAGGGTTCTGCAGTCAGCCTCTCTCCAACTCTCCTCCTGAGGGTGGCCTTAGATACTTGCAGAAGGTGACTGTGCAGGATGATGGCACTTGTAGGCCGGCTGGCTGCGATTTCTATTTCCGTGGTTCCCTCGAAAGTCAGAGTGGTGAGATTTGCGTGGATCATGAGATCGTAATGAACTGGGACAATGTGCTCAGGAAGTCGTATTTTATCCCAAGGGAATGGTGTCCCATTGGTAGCTTTCGGAGACGTAGTGTCACTGCTCTGACACCAGGAAGGAGTTGACACAGTTAAGAGAAGCAAGAGTGAGGACGATAGAAATGGCATGGTTGCAAGTGGCCATGTGACGGACGGAGATATCATCTTCTTGCTCAAACCACCTGGTGGCACAAATGTATAACCCCCCAAAAAAAAATTGAGTCACTGAAATATTATATGGAGATGGCATAATTTCACAATATATCTACCCAGGATTAACAGATAGAGATACAAACTTTCAAAAGTTCTAGGTCTTTACCTGAAAGGAGTATTACCTTCCCTATATTGATTCCTAGAAGAAAGAAGTGAATGGTCAGCAACAGTCTTCACACCTATGAAAAAGTACCAGTTGACTTTCCAAGTTTAAATGAACTCTATCAGTCAGGGTTCTTGGTCGAAAGAAATAGAACAAGGTCCCTAAGTAAGCCATCAAAAGGGTCACAGAGGTGTCAGGAGGATTGGGAAACAGGCCAAGAGACAGCCAGCCAGAAGCATATCAGAGAAATGGAGCAGTGACCATCCCCCCCACCCCAAATCCACACTGGACCTTGGAGGAAGCTGCCCTGCTGCCTGAGATCAGATGCAGGACCCTGCTGCAGCCACTGCCAATGGGAGGTCTCTAACTGCCCCTGCAACTTGGCAGTACTTCTTTCAGCTGAGATAAGGTAACCACACTACCAGTCAGGGGGGTGGGAAAAGCAAGGATCTGGACTTCACAGCTTCTGCAGGACAAGTCTGGATCCCCACCAAGTGTACGAGGTAAAGAATCCCCACATATAGGAGACATGGGAAGGAAACACAGCTGCTGAGCAGCAAGGGGACAGGGAGGCAAGTATCCATTAACAGTAACCCTTAATAACAGCAGTGTCTTTGTCAAATGTCACGCCAAAGGTTCATCTAACACGTATTTAGCCAGGAATGACTTAAAGCGTTTATGGTGATTTCCTCACCAATAGTTTGTGACAAACCTAACAGTCTCCTGGATCCTCTCTGACAATCATCCAACAAATCTACGTTGAATGCCCGCTCCACACAAGGCCGTGTGCGCAGCACGGGGTGGGATATAACAATACACAAGACACAAATCCCACAGCTTTCAAAATCCTGCAAGACAGAAAACACTCATGCACAAATGATAGAATGCAACAGAGCCAAGGGTGGAGCGTCTTCGGAATAATCATAAAAGGTAGTGCTGGGGCAGAAGGGAGAGCGTGCCACGGGCTGCACAGCGACTCGGGGATGCCTTCGTGCAAGACCAGCATCGAAGCACAGTTTGGAAGGATGGGTTGGATTTAGAAATGAAGGGAGGCCACTGAAGCCACTGCAGGTGGAGCAAACCAGGGCAGGAGTGAAAGCGCAAAGGGACAAAGTAGAGGGCTGGCTGGGCAATCAATCCATCCGAATGGGGAATGATTATTCACAGGGCGAGGAGGAGAGGGACTCCAAGGGGATGCTCAAAGCACGCTGGGAGTCCTGCTGCAGACTCTATCTTGGTCTTTATTGACGAGGCCTTAGGACACAAGAGGAAGGTGAATTACAAGAGAGTTGGCAACCATGGCTGAGAGCACTGCCAATGGGAGGTCTCTAACTGCCCCTGCAACTTGGCAGTACCTCGCCAAGCTGTGAAGTCCAGATTCTACGCACGTTTCCCTCTTAGTCAAAGAACCTCTCTAAGGGGGTATTTGCTGGGACTCGTCTGCTAGTGAGCCCAGGTAATTGGTCCTAATTCCCTCAAGCTCTTTGGGCTCCTGAACATACAGAGCAGATGAGAAAGTGGTGGGACGACGGTGCGGTACATGGGGCTCCACCTCTAGGTCAGTGGTTCTCTACTCCGGCTGCATATGAACATCAGCGGGGAAGGAGAAGCTTTTAAAATGACCAATGAAAAATAAAAATTAAAAAAAAATTAAAAAAAAATTTAAAAAAATGACCAATGCCTGGGTCTCTATCTAGAACAATTAAACTGAAATCTATGGTGATGAGGTCAGGGCACCAGAATTTTAAAAAATCTTCCTAGAGATTCTATTGGAGAGCCAAGCAGAGAACCTCCTGGATAATCCTTGCGAAGGCCTGGTCTTACCGTCTTCAACCCTATGTGGGGCTCTCGCCAACCCCTCTCTCTCCATCCTGCTCCCCTGCCAAAAACACAGCCAGAGGGGCCTACACCCTGCTTCCCCACAGAGCAGACCTGCAGGCACATAGACTACCAACACAGGCAGGAAGCACCGAAGCACCATAACCTCAGTTGAAAAGGTACCACCCAAGGGGGACGCCTGGGTGGCTCAGCAGTGGAGCGTCTGCTTGGCTCAGGGTGTGATTCTGGGGTCCGGGGATCAAGTCCCACATCGAGTCCCGCATCAAGCTCCCTGCATGGAGCCTGCTTCTCCCTCTGCCTATGTCTCTGTCTCTCATGAATAAATAAATAAAATCTATTAAAAAAAAAAAAAGGTACCACCCAGATGCAAGAAGAGAGAATCAAAGGGTCAAACCTATTCCAAGCGTGAACAGGGAAAACTGGTTTTTTTGTTTATGTGTTTCTTGGGTTTTGGTATGTGGGTAGGAACCAACGAAAGGATGTTTCCAGCCACGGAGAACTGAAGCAACGTGAAGGAGAAGAATAAAGTTTTAAACACCAAAATAGTAAAAGGTTCCCACTTTTACTCCCTCAGCAGATTTCTAGCACAGGGCCAACACGATGGATCTCCCTTGAAGTTGGGACATGAGAAATAAAGGGAACTTGAGTGATGTTATGACGTTTCCTTTTTGAATTTCTGATGGCAGGAGCTTTGTGAGTGCAATGAAGGCGGCAGGTTCAGGCCTGGGAGGGCCTCAGATGGCCCCAAGTATTCCCGAAAGTCCAGGAGGAAATCTAAAAATCCCATCTGGTTCTGAGCAGGCAGCAAGGCCTACAGGCCCCTAAAGGAGTTGGCAGTGCACCTCCCGGCCAAGGCTTTACAAGGTTGAGTCCATAAGGAGATGGAGTCAAAGAGAACACGACTGTGTCTCAAAAGAGATGTAATGCCAGGAAACCACTACGGAACATGCAGTGTAGATGGCATAAATATCTAAACCATAGCTATGTTAATAATAATCCATATTACACTTATAGTCAGAAAAGAAAAACTGGCTTTGAGTTCTTGCTCTGGCACCTACTGTGTGACCTGGGACAGGTTATTTAATCCCTGTTGCGTTCTTTTCATGTGTAATTTGAGAAAATAATAATACCTCTCTCACAGCATTGTTGTAAAGACGGAGTTAAAATCTTTGCAACCATCCATCCCACCAATATTTACCAAAATCTTTGCAATCATCCATCCCACCAATATTTACCAAAATCTTTGCAATCATCCATCCCACCAATATTTACCAAAATCTTTGCAATCATCCATCCCACCAATATTTACCGAAATCTTTACAATCATCCATCCCACCAATATTTACCAAAATCTTTGCAATCATCCATCCTACCAATATTCATCAAAATCTTTGCAATCATCCACTCCACCAATATTTACTCTTATGTGCCAAGGATTTTGCTGGACACCAGCAATATAAGACATCACAGATCCTTGACCTCAAACTGCTTACAGAGCTGGGGGCAGGGGGAATTTTAACCATGACTAGGGCTCTGGGGGAAAAAAAACAACAACACAACAAACTGTAAGAAAAAAACAGGGCAAGGGGATCAACCCTGGGGGTTCTCTGAGAGTACTTTAGCTGAGATTTAAAGGACGAAATCAAACTACCTAAGAGACAGAAAGAGAGTTTTCCAGACCGAGGGAAGAGCAAGCATGTTTGTAGGCTCAGGGGCAGTAGAGTCCTGGTTACGAAAGGCCAGTGACCCTAAAGCAGAACATGCTGCAGAGATGCACGTGGAGCCGCAGATGGGACCAGACCCCACACAGCCTGGAGGCGCGGGAAGGCTTCTGACTCCCAGCCGAGGCACAACGAGAAGCCACTGGGTTTTGAGCTAGAAGGTCTCAGGATCCAGGTCACACTTTAAGAAGCCATGTGGATCAAGAAAGGAGCAGGAGGGATGGCTCAGAAACCAGTCAGAGAAGTGGTCTAGACAAACTAAGCTGGTGGCTTGTACTCTAGTGGTGTCACCAGAGAGAGCGAGGGAGGGGAGAGACAGAGAGAGGGAGGGACTCAACATCTCCATTTGGGGTGGACTGCAAGGGGGGGTGGTGGTGACAGAAAGAACACATCAGGATGGCTGCCAGGCTTCTGGAATGAACATCTGGGTAGTCACGGGTGCCATTTACTGAGACGGAGAAGACCAGAGGTGGGACGGGGTTTTAAAAGGGAGGAGAGGTCGACCAAGGATTCATTTTTGAAATATGTTTGTGAGGTCTGTGCGGTGTGCACGGAAAAACACCCGCAGGCAGGTGAACACACAGGCTCAGAGCCCAGAGAGAAAGGTTTTCAAGGACCTGCCACGCACCTGCCTTCGGCCTCTGATCTCACTAAATAAAGCATCTTTCCCGGTCAAGGTTGTGGTAACGGACCCTGACTTCCCTGCGCCGCCAGCAAGAGTTCAGGGCATTTTAGGAAACTTTACGGAGGCTGCTGCCTCTGCGGATTAGGACTTTTCCCACCCACGGGGAAGGCAGGGGCAACTGACCCTGGGTTAGCTCACCCTTCCCTTTATGGGAACCCTACTCAATGGGAAATCTACCACCGAAAGGTAACCGACCTTCTTCCAAAATGTCCCGAACGATGACATCATCAAGCGTTGCAGTAGCTTGTCACCCCTGGTAAACAGACAAAAACGTTGAATTCACTCAAATTGTCTTTAACCAACTGGAATTCTTTCATTTAGACCGACCTGCACATGGGCTCTGGGATCAGCACAATTCCCAATCCTTGGGGAAAGAGAACACCACTGGCCTGTTTTTTTTTTTTTTTTTTAAGTTTTTGTTCTTGTTTCTGGCTGACCACATCCTGAGCTGAGGGAGCAAATACTGGACTCAGCAGAGAGCTCCGCCTTTCTGAACGTGGCCCTACAGAGAACCTCCAGGGACACTAAGGAAGCGTCCAGGCCTCTCCCTCCGAGAAGTCACCCTGCAGGGCCACCCCCCACCCCCACCCCCACCCCGGCGGGCAAGGCGCCGGCCCCGCAGGGACTGGAAGTTGCTCAACCGGAGAACCTGCTTGGGGTAAGACCCCAAGGGGAGCGGAGCGGACGGGGGAGGCGCTGGGAACCAGGACGCAGAGGCAAGGAGAGGCCCGTCGGGGCGCCTTCTGCCTCCCGTCCCTCAGCACCGTCCAGCTCAGCCCGGCACCTGCTTTCTCCCGCAACCATCCCGCCCAAGGCACCCCCACCCCCACCCGCGGCACCCCCCCAGCCCACATCTGGCGCTGCGCGGAGGCCGGGGGTGGGGCCAGAGGGAGGAGGGGGCCGAGGGGGGAGCGGGGGGGGGGCGGCTGGGGAGGGACGGGGGGGGGGTCCGAGGAGGGAGCGGTGGGGCGGCCGGGGGAGGAGCCGGGGGGGGGCTGGGGTGGAGCGGGAGGGGCTGGGGAGGTGGGGGGGCCTGCGGAGGGGCCGAGGGGGGAGCGGGGGCGGGCGGCTGGGGAGGGACGGGGGGGGTGCCGAGGAGGGAGCGGTGGGGCGGCCGGGGGAGGAGCCGGGGGAGGAGCCGGGGGGGGGGCTGGGGTGGAGCGGGAGGGGCTGGGGAGGTGGGGGGGCCTGCGGAGGGGCAGAGGGGGGAGCGTGGGGGGGGCGGCTGGGGAGGGACGGGGGGGGTGCCGAGGAAGGAGCGGTGGGGCGGCCCGTGGAGGAGCCGGGGGGCGCTGGGGTGGACTGGGAGGGGGCTGGGAGGTGGGGGGGGACCTGGGGAGGAGCCGGGGGGAGCCGAGGGGGGCCTGGGGAGGGGTCGGGGGAGGAGCCGGGGGTGGGCTGGGGTGGAGCGGGAGGGGCTGGGGAGGTGGGGGGGGCTGGGGAGGTGGGGGGGGCTGGGGAGGTGGGGGGGCCTGGGGAGGGGTTCGGGGGAGGAGCCGGGGGGGGGGCCTGGGGTGAAGCGGAGGGGGGCCTGCGGAGGGGTCGGGGGAGGAGCCGGGGGGGGCTGGGGAGGTGGGGGGGGCCTGGGGAGGAGCCAGGGAAGCCGAGGGGGTTGCCTGCGGAGGAGGGGGGGGGAGCCGGGGGACCTAGGGTGGAGCGGAGGGCGGGCCTGGGGAGGTGGAGGGGGCCTGGGGAGGAGCCGGGGGAGCCGAGGGGAGGGCCTGAGGAGGGGTCGGGGGAGGAGCCGAGGGGGGGCTGGGGAGGTGGGGGGGGCCTGGGGAGGTGGGGGGGGTCTGGGGAGGAGCCAGGGAAGCCGAGGGGGGTGCCTGCGGAGGAGTCGGGGGAGGAGCCGGGGGGCCTAGGGTGGAGCGGAGGGCGGGCCTGGGGAGGTGGGGGGGGCCTGGGGAGGAGCCGGGGGAGCCGAGGAGGGGGCCTGAGGAGGGGTCGGGGGAGGAGCCGGGGGGGGTGCTGGGGAGGTGGAGGGGCCTGGGGAGGAGCCGGGGGAGCCAAGGGGGGGCCTCAGGGGGGGTTGGGGGAGGAGCCGGGGGGGGGCTGGGGAGGTGGGGGGGCCTGGGGAGGAGCCGGAGGGGCCGAGGGTGGGGCTTGGGGGACCAGGGGGGTAGCCGGAGGGCGGGAGAGGAAGCCGGGGTGGGGGGGAAACCAGCGGCGAGGCGCTCGGAGGGGGCCGCTCCCGCCTGCCGGGAAGAGGCGCGCTGACCCTGCGCCCCCGCGCCCCCGCCCCCCGGCCGCCCCCCCCCCGCGTCCCTGCGGACTCGGGCCCAGGTCCCACGGCCCCTCCAGCCCCCCAGGCCCCCCCCAGCCCCCCAGGCCCGCCCAGCCCAGCCCTCCGCGCCTCGCTCGCCTCCGCCGCGCGCCCCGGCTCCCCGGCCGCCCCCGCGGGCACCAGCAAGTGGCCGGCGCCGAGCCCCTCTCGAGCCCCTCTCGAGCCCCGCAGCGCGGCCGGGGGTCGGGGGGCCGGCGGGGCCCCGGGGTCGCACCCGCCGTACCTGGGGGCCCGCCGCTGCCCCGCTGGCCCTCGCGCCGCCGCGCCCGCCTCCCCGACCCGGGAACAGAAAGCGAAAGCGGAGAGGGCGCCCCGGAGGAGGCGGAGCTGGCAGGGCGCCCCGACCGACCCCCGCCGGGACAGCCCCGGAGGCGCGGAGCCCCGCAGGTGGCCCGGGCGGGACCGAGGTCGCGGCGCCCCCGCTCGGCGCTGGGCAGGCTCGGCCTCCGCGAGGCCCGGAACCCGGACCACGGGGCGAAGCGCTCAAGCCTCGGGGTTTCGGGGACACGCCTCCGGCAGGAGGGGGATTACAGGTAGCCCCCCCCGGGACTGCCCCCACGGCCCAGGGGCACTCGGGCCGCGAACATTTGCTGCTTTCCACATTAAAACGGCTGCTCTGGGGGCCCCTGGGTGGCCCCGGGGTTGAGCGCCTGCCTTAGGCTCAGGGGGTGACCGCGGGGTCCCGGGATCGAGTCCCACGTTGGGCTCCCCGCATGGAGCCCGCTTCTCCCTCTGCCTGTGTCTCTGCCCCCACCCCCCTCTCTGTCTCTCGGGAATAAATAAAATCTAAAATAAATAATTAAAACGCCTCCTCTGCTTTCTCACATCAAATGACCATTTCTACGCTCCCCTTAGAACGTTGAGACTGGATGAAACGTCCAGAAGAGCCCAGCTTTGAACAACTGAGGGTAAATGAAGTAACAGGACAGGAAACCTCAAGCTTTCATATTGACCAAATGCTACGAGTTGGTGAGTGGGACCAACCCGTCTGGGACCTTTTCCCTACTGTCCGCAGCCTTTCCCCTCTCATTTCTTTCCTAACCTCCTTCCCTTTGGTTCCAAGACGCTGGTACCGTATTTCTCAACCATTGTTTCTCAATTTTATGTTCCTTTTGAAAAATAACAAAATGTATTTTGTTCTGAGGAATCTCTCCAGTCAAGGGTATTTTGTAATATAGAATTAGCATTCCGTCCCCAGCCCCTAACAGGGTGAGATCTAGGTAAGCATTTTCATTCTATTCCAATAAGAAATGGGCTTTGGGATTAGGTGATTGTTTTTCATTTGCAATTGTGGCAGGGGCTCAGCGGGTAGCTGCAGCCTCCAAGGCCTCCACATGTCTGCGAGTGATCCAGTCTGCTCTGATGAGAACTTCTTGTCCTGTAAACTCATGCATGCTTTGTGGATCTGGAGGGGCGGATGGAAGATCTCCAACCCAGGCACACTGCTTAATAGCAGGTGTCCCCTAAGAAGCTGACAAACTATGTTGCGGGGACTGTGATCACTCTCCGATTCACCTGTTCACTGAAAGCGATAAATAATGCCAACAACCCCACGTCGTGTTCAGTATGCATGTAATTAAAAAGATGGAAAAGAAAAATAAAACCACCAAGATGACCAGTGACGTTTTAAAGACTCATTTCTATGTCGTATCAGTGAAGGTTCGATCACAGAGAACAGAATCCATTCAAGCTGTTTAATTAAAAAAGGATTTATTGCAGGCTTTTACATGACTTACATAATCATCGGGAAGCTTTAAAGAACACACGCTAGGGGGAGCTTCCAAAAACAAAATTCCAAGGCCCTAATGTAGAACTTGGCCACCATTGAAACTAGTTCTCTTGCCACAAACTCGGAAGCCATCTGCTAAATTGGGCAACTGCTAGCACAGGTGCTGGCTTCAGAACCGTGTCATGATGTTAGCGTCCAGCAAAATGAGTATCTCAAGCTGGGTTTCTCTCCCTACTTAAAACCCAGTTTCAAATTCAACTCTTTTACCGGTGCTTTTGTTTGGCAGAGCCTAATGCACACCCAGAACCTAGGAGCGAGGAGATCTAGGGGATGGATTTGCTTTCCAGACTCTCCAGCGGAGTGAGGAATTCTGAAACGAGGTTGGAAGATGTGCTGAGTAAGCCAATCACAATGTTCACCGTAAATATTAAGCTGTATTGAAACTGGGCAAATAGAAAAGAAAAACCATCGTAAGGAGATCTCAAGTAATTTGGAATGTCTTTATGGATTAAAAAAAAATGGGATATTGATTGTAAATCTAACTTATGAGAGGCATGGGGCACTTGGGAGTGTGATGAATATTTTTACCTCTGTGACTTAAACACATTACCAAGCATCAAGTTATGGTTTATTATGTTTGAGTGTCTCTAGGGGCTTTTCTCCCACCTTTTGTCTGTTCAGCAGGTGTGCTTCCCCTCCTCGTAAACGCATAGCCACATGCCTCAATCTCAGTCTAGGCTGCACTCAGCAACCCCTTTCTCTGGCCACAGTGATTGGTCCGAGTGACACACAGGCTGGCTGGGTCTGAGAACCCAGAAGGGGGCCTGCGGACCAGCCAAGACCATCCTTGACTTCATGCAGGATAGAAACAAACCAGAAGTCAAGGGGAAGTGAGAGCAGAGTTTACTGAAAATCTAGACAGAGTAGAGATACAGACAACATCTGGGAAACTCGGAAAGGAGACTGAGTCTCATCTTTGCTTGGGGTCTGGGGGTTTTATTGAGAATTGTGGTCTGGTCTCAGGCAGCCAGGAACTGATCAAAACAAGGACCAGTAGGGCAGCCTGGGTGGCTCAGGGGTTTAGCACCGCCGTCAGCCCAGGGCGTGATCCTGGAGACCCCAGGATCGAATCCCACATTGAGCTCCCTGCATGGAGCTTGCTTCTCCCTTTGCCTGTGCCTCTGCTTTTCTCCCCCTCCCTCTCTCTCTCTCTCATGAATAAATAAATAAAATCTTTAAAAAAAAAAAAAAAAAAAAGGACCAGTGCTCAAGCATGGTCCCTAAGTCACTCCTGCCCTAGAGCCCAGGGTCCTGGCGCCAACGTGTCTGGAGAACATACAGGATGACCTCAACTGGTCACTCCGTAGATATTCTCTTTTGTGCTGGAAGACTCAAAAAAAAAAAAAATCATTAATTCCTTGACCTTTACACGGGGAGGACGTACCTTAACTGTACAGTAAGGCATGTGTAAAAGTGGGGGTGCAGGTCCTAGCAAGGAGAGAAGCAGGAAAAGGAGCAAAAAAATGCAGTTCTTCCTGGAGTCAAGCTTCCAGGAAGCTTCAGCTTCCCTGTCTCCAAGGATTGGCACAGGACAAAAGCCAGGCCAGTCAGTGGCCTTGCCCAGCATTATACTGGCTGGTGCTGGCAGGGAAGCCTCTTTTTTTTAATTCCTCTTTGTGGCCTTAGAGTTAGCGTCCAAATTCCCACTGTGGGGCAGGGCCTAAGAACATGAAACCCACACCAAAAAGAGAAAAAAAGAAATAAGAGTCAGAGTTTAAGAGCTCCCTTGTTGGGCACCCCGGGTGGCTTAGCGGTTTACCACTGCCTTCAGCCCAGGGTGTGATCCTGGAGCCCTGGGATCGAGTCCCACGTCAGGCTCCCAGCATGGAGCCTGCTTGTCTCTCTGCCTCTCTCTCTCTTTCTCTCTGTGTCCCTCATGAATAAATAAAAAATCTAAAAAAAAAAAAAAAAAAAGAGCTCCCTTTGTTGTGCAAATGTTCTGATTTCACCCTCAGGCTTGAAGCTGGCTCCTCTGGAAGGCTACTTCTTCCAGGCCCCCCAGCATCCTTCCAATAAACCATTCCTCTTGGATTAAGACTGATTGAATTGGCTATCAACTGCATGCAATTTTAAGAGAGAGAACAAATCACAGTCTCAATTTTATAACCCACTAGCTCTATGAGTCACTTGATAGAAGATAATGTCCTTCGTGTCCCATGGGAAACGTGGGATTTTTTTTTTTTTCCGCCCTTAGCTTCCCATACATTGTTTGAAGTTGACTGACCTAAATTTCAAGGAAGCCTAAACCTGATCTGCATTTCTGATCAACCAACTGGATTGAAGTCATTTTGATAATGTCACTCAATTTCAGATAAGCAGCCCCTAAGAACAACTGCATTTTTTGACAGGCTCCTTGATAAAGCTGCCGCAGCACAATCGCCGATGTCTTCACTCTACACTTGTCTGCTGTGTAGTCTGGAGAGCCCCAGAAATTTCCCTGGCAGTGGGAAGCAGCCAAAAGAAGAGTACTGTGACAACAGGAAGGGGTCAGGCTTTGTAAGGGGTCAGGCTTTGTAAGTGTGTGTGTGAGAGAGAGAGACAGAGACAGAGAGAGACAGAGGGAAAAAGTTGAATCAAAATCTTTTCCTACCACTAACATTCAGGTGTATTTCTTTTACTTGCCTTGAAGTTAGTTTCTTCAAAGCTCAGTTAATACTCTAAGTTTGAAAGGCAAAAACCCTGCCCCAGAATCTGTCTTTTCAGGCATTGCAAGACCAGATCAGATCATCAGATCAGCATTTAGAAATATGGCACATGAAAAACAAACAAACAAACAAACAAAAAGGAAATATGGCACATGAAATAATCACTCTCAAAGATGGTTTAAATCAGGGATGAGTTCTGAGGATTGACATCCATCTTTCAAAACACTGCGTGCCTTCTGTGTGCACAGTATTCTGATATTGTGTGAATGATACCGTTGCCTTCCAGGACATCATCAAAAAAGTGAGCATGTAATAGATTTTCATCAGCCATGGATTTAATATTCAGTTTTGACTATGGGGGGGGACTTGATATCTAGAATTTGAATAGTTGGTAATTTCCCTGGAGCATGAATTAGAATTACAATGAACTGATGTGAGAGAAGGAGCCAAGGGGCCCTTGAGTGGACCAGCCCCACACAGAATCCCCACCCCAATCCAATCCTGTTGTAATAAAAAAATCTAAAAACAAAAAAAGAAAATTGAGGCTGCATTTCTAAAATTTCACTCAGGAGCTTGAAGTGCTCCCAAAATTTTAAAATGTATTTTACAAGAGAAAATATGTACTCAAGTGTATTTAAAATTGCAGTCCTGCAAAAGCCTTGCAAAAATCTGCTCTACAGATTTCTCTGTCGGCAGATCTAGAAGAAAAGCAGGCCTAGGCCTCTGATCACATGTACCCAGCAGAAACATGAGGTGAAGAAAGGGGCAGAAGGATTCCTTACCTATGACCAGGTACTGGTGGTCATGTCGTACACCTAGATAAGTACCAAAGCCAAAGCAAGAAAAAGCTAAATCTAGGAGTTCTGTGAAAACTAGGAGATGAAACATATAGTTCAGAGGGGAGAAGACAAAGCAGTAGGAAATCTGAAACTGGTAAAAGCACGAGGAGCCAAAGAGAGCACATCTCAGTAATAAAAATTGGTATATTTTGAGCATTTCCTATGTGCCGAGTACTGTGCCAAACACTCTATGTGAAGTGGGTCATTTAATCCTCAACAACACTCTAGGGTATGTTCCATTATTATTTCCAGAAAACAAACAAACAAACAAAACCCCAGAGACTCTGTAAGTTAAGTAACTGCTGGGATATATAGGTAGGAAGTGACTGAGCCAGATTAGTGGTGGAACCAGGATGAATCTAGAGATGAAGAGCTCCTTCTTTTCAAATCTCTCATAGTGAAGGTTTACCTGCGTGCCGTTTTGGTTTAAAAGGGTTCAGTGAGGGCTAAGAGCTTGACTTCAATCTAGTCACCGGAGCTATAAGCCATCATCATCTAGGACCTTTGTTCCTTTACCCCTCAACTTTACCAGGGTTTATCAATATTACTTCCAAAGGGTGTCTTGAATCTTTCTCTTCCTCTTCATTCCTATTGCCTCCAGTCATCTCTTAACTAGTACTTTGACTTCTAACTTCCTCTTTTATTTTTTTTTAAGATTTTATTTATTTATTCATGAGAGACACAGGGAGAGAGAGGCAGAGACACAGGCAGAAGGAGAAGCAGGCCCCATGCAAGGAGCCTGACGTGGGACTCGATCCCGGGTCTCCAGGATCAGGCCCTGGGCCAAAGGCAGTGCTAAACTGCTGAGCCACCCGGGCTGCCCAACTTCCTCTTCTTCAATCTGGTTTCTATACTGGCATCTGTCCAAGCTACCATCCTAGGGGCACCTGGGTGGTACAGTCAGTTAAACATCTGGCTCTTGGTTTTGGATCAAGTCATGATCTCAAGGTCATGAGATGAAGCCTGAGTTGGGACTCTGCACTCAATGGGTAGTCTGCTTGAGGATTCTTCTCTCTCTCCCTTCCCCTACTCTCTCTCTCTGTCTCCCTCAAATAAATAAAAATCTTTAAAAGAGGAAAAAAAGGGGGGGAGGGGGCCGGAATCCCTGGGTAGCTCAATGGTTTGGTGCCTGCCTTTGGCCCAGGGTGTGATCCTGTAATCCCAGGATTGAGTCCTGCATTGGGCTCCCTGCATGGAGCCCGCTTCTCCCTCTCTCTCTGCCTGTGTGCTGGAAACAACACACATTTATCGCCTCACAGTTTCTGTAGGTCTGGTTTACAGACATAGCCTGTTTGGGTCCCCTACTGAGGGTCTCACCGGGCAATTAAGATGTCATCCAAGGGGCACTTGGGTGGCTCATCAGTTAAGCATCTCACTCTTGATTTCGGCAAAGGGTATGATCTCGGGGTTTTGGGATTGAGCCCCATGTTGGGCTCTGAGCTCTGCTTGGCATTCTCTCTCTGCCCCTCCCCAAACCACCCCCCTTTAAAAAAAAAGATGTCATCCAGGACTGTGGTTTCATCTAAGGCTTGACTAAGGAAGGATCCACTTCCAAGTTCATTCAGGGTATTGGTGGAATTCAGTTCCAAATAGTTTATAGGACTGAGTTTGTCGGTTTCTTGGAGCTGTTGACTAAAGTCTACCCTCTCATCTCCCAGAGACCACCTGCAGTTCTTTACTATGTAGGGTCCTCCAGCGTGGCCATCAGCCTTCTTAAGGCCAGCAAGGGAGGGAGTAACTCAATCACGCTGAGATTTACAACCTTAAGTAACACAATCACATAATCATATACATCCCATCACTTTTGCTGTATTAGTTAGAAGCAAGTGGCAGGTCTTGCCCATACTTTTGGGTAGGGAATCACATAGGAAGGCGGGTATCAAGGGTCACCTTAGGAGATTATCCATCACAGGTCCCAAAAAATGTTGACACCACTTCCTACCTTACCACTCCCCCAATGTCCACTCGCATCACCCTAATCCTGGGCCACACTATTTCTTGCCTAGATACTACAGCAGCCTTCCATTTTTCCTCAATTCTGCGCTTGCCTCCTTATGACGCATTCCACGCAGCAGGCAAAGTTGTCCCCTTCAAATGGACAAGAATCTTAGTGTCTCACTCAAGTGTGCACAATTTAACACATTTAAAAAAAAATTTTAAATTAACAAATTCTGGGCAGCCCGGGTGGCTCAGCGGTTTAGTGCCACCTTCAGCCCAGGGTGTGAACCTGGAGACCCAGGATCGAGTCCCCCATTGGGTTCCTTGCATGGAGCCTGCTTCTCCCTCTGCCTGTGTCTCTGCCTCTGTGTGTGTGTATGTGTGTGTGTATGTGTCATGAATAAATAAATAAAATCTTAAAAAAATTAACAAATTCTACCCTAAGATTCTATCCCACAAGATGGTTGGGATATCCAGTCTCACTTATTTTTGGCTTCACTTCACCGTTCCCCCAGGGCACAACCATGGTCCCAAGGTCTTAAGCGCTGCCAAAATATCCCAGGGTCTTAAGCAGCCTGGTCTTAGGTTCCTACTGGTTACCATGGAGATACTCTCTCGGCTCCAAATTCAGGGGATCTGCTGCCTGCAAGCCTTGCTGGTTCAGACACAGCTTTGGCCCTAGGCTTCACCCTTCCTAAATGCAGCATGTGCCCAGCCTCTCTCAGATCTTGGGGCCCCCTCAGTAACATTGTTACCTAGGGGTATACTTGCTCCTTCTATCTTTGGGATGTATATACCTTCACCTTTTGACCTAGGATGGGAATTTAAAAATTCTTCTTGCAGGGCACCTGGGTGGCTCAGCTGGTTAAGCATCTACCTTTGGCTCAGGTCAGGATCCCAGAGTCCTTGGATCAAACCCCACGTTGGGCTCCCTGCTCAGTGGGGAGCCTACTTCTCCCTCTCCCTCTGCCTGCCACTCCTCCTGCTTATGCTCTCTCTGTCAAACAAATAAATAAGGTCCTAAAAAAAAATAAAAATTCCTCTTGCCATTTACCCTTGCCTCCACCCCCATTGAGTCACTAAAATATTCAGCGCTTAGCACAGTCAGATGTTGCTTTCAAGCAAGTTCTGCTTTACAGAACACCAATGACCCTAAAAGAGGGAAATTAAAAACTCAGTTACCTGCTTGAGATGGAGAATTCAACAACATGGGGAGGAAAACACACAAATTAATACGTTAATTTTCTTTTACTTTCTTCCTTCAGTAAATCTGTGTCCTTAGACAGAAAATCCCACCTTCCTAATTTCCTCCAAGAGGATGGGACTCCAGTTCCTATCCTGAAGCACCTTGCCCTGGACAGGAGCTCCTATACAAAAACTGATGGCTGCTTGTGGAAGCTTTCTTTTCCCAGACTCCCCAGACCAGGCAGGTGAATGTAGGTGAATGTACTCTGTGAATTTCTCACTCCAGCAGACCATTTCCTGGAGACTCTTCCCTTGAAGAGTCCTTCTTGGCACTGCCTATATCCTACCTGGAACATTAGGCCCGGACCCAGCATCCCGAGGGCAGTAAGCCTCAATGGAACTTACCTGCACCAGGTGAGACTACAAATACAGGTCTGTCTTCCCATTTGAATCTCTAGTAACATCTAACCTTTTCTCAGGGCTCTTGTCTCACCCACCACCCCGCCCCAACCCAGATGGGGAGGTGACCCACTTTAAGGAGGGAAGCCAGACTGTGGTTGCTGTGTGAGCTGCTAAGGCCTTTCCCTGTTTCTTTTCCCCCTATTTAATGAGATCCACCTCCTGCCCCCCACCCCATGGTGTATTGTCCTTTCCTCCACCCAAACCCTCAAGAGCCTCATTTCCCACCCTCCTCTGTGCACTTCAGCCACACTAGGCTTTTCGTTTTTCTAATGCGCTTCCAGCCTCACCCCCTTGCGATGAACTTTTCTAGCTGCCTGAGTTCCCCTAGCCCCTGCTTCTCCTAGCTGACTCCTGTTCTTCTAACTCTCAGATGTCCCTGCTCTCTCTCTCTGTCTCTCTCTCTCTTTCTCTCTCTCTCTGTCTCTCTCTCTCTCTGTGTGTCTCTCTGCAGGACAAGAGGAGATATAGGTACCAGTGGAATCTAGCCCTCTGAGAAACCAGAGTAGTTGCACAGTCAACTCTCTCTCTAATTTCCCAACATCGCTCTCAACCCAATCCTGCCCTAGCTCTGTCATTGCTGGCAGGGAGATCCCAGCTTTTAAAGAAAAGAGAAGGGATCCCTGGGTGGCGCAGCGGTTTGGCACCTGCCTTTGGCCCAGGGCGATCCTGGAGACCCGGGATTGAATCCCACGTCGGGCTCCCGGAGCATGGAGCCTGCTTGCTTCTCCCTCTGCCTGTGTCTCTGCCTCTCTCTCTCTCTCTCTCTCTCTGTGGCTATCATAAATAAGTAAAAATTAAAAGAAAAATAAAGAAAAGAGAAATGTTCACTTTCCTTTAGTTCAAAGTACCTTTTAATTTCTTTTGAAACATCTTCTTGGACTTACATGTTATTTCAAAGTGTGTTATTTGGTCTTTAGATACCTTGGGATTTCTGGCCATCTTTCTATTATAAATTTCTAGTTTGATTCCATTATAGTCTGAACACATATTTTGTATGATCTTTATTCTTTTAAATTGGGTAAAGCATGTTTTATGGTCCAGACGGTGGTCTGTCTTTGCAAATGTTCCATGTGAGCTGCAGAACACGTAATCCTGCTACCGTTAGATGAAGTATTCTATAAACGTCAATTAGACTCAGTTGATTAATGGTTATGTCTCTTTTTCACCATTGAATCCCTGGGATGGAACAGAGAACAAGGCCCAGAGAATGTGCTCCGAAAGGTTATTGAGTAAGAGGAGAAGGAGCAAGCAAGAGGAAGGGAGGAAGGGACGCAGAGATTTCACATGTGATTCCCCTGATTAAAAGCTTTCAAGAGTTCACTGTAATCTATGCATTTTAACTACTCTTTTTCCTATTCAGTAGCAATATGTCACAATCTATTTATTATATTTCTTCTGTTGTAACAAATGCAATTATTTTATGTACCAATGTAGAAGGGGGGGGGGAGAAAACTACTGCCAACAACATTGTGAGATGCCATCAATTTTGAAGATGTTTAGATATGAAAAAACGTGAGTCACAGAGTTGATAGAATTTTGTAGTCAGCTACAAGTCTGTCTCACCTGACGGGTGGCTCCGTAGCTTATTTATCTTTGTGTCCCCAGCACCAAACACGGTACATAACACAGACCAGACACTCAATAACATTAGTTTAGTTACGTGATGTGTCACTCATTGGCCACCACCAGACACCTGGCTGTCCCTCGCTCCCTGGCCTCCGAGCTGTCAGTGTTCCTGGCTGGCCAGACATTTTAATTTCTTTTGAAATGCGTTTGCTCCACAAAAACCTGACAGCTTTTCGCCTTTCCCATGACTTTCCCATGACATTATAGCTGAGTGTCTGCCAAACTCACACGTGGGCCCTTGAAGCTACTGTGAGGAAGTGACATCCTTCCCTGCTCTTCCCTCCAGTCCTCTACCCTGAGCCTAGTGACTTGCCAGTGACATTTTAGGTGGGGAAGAGAGAACTTTAGGAAGCTTCAAAGAAGTTGTTCATTACTCTTGTCTATTCACAGGGCTGGCCTTTCCCTAAGCTTTACTTATTTTGAATATCTACTCAGGCAAGCAAAAGAAATAAGTGATAAACCCTGTTCCTTTTAATCCTGTTTACATAGGACTTCTTTAAAAGGATGATCCTGGGCAGCCTGGGTGGCTCAGCAGTTTAGCGCCACCTTCAACCCAGGGCCTGATCCTGGAGACGTGGGATCGAGTCCCACATCAGGATCCCTGCGTGGAACCTGCTTCTCCCTCTGCCTGTGTCTCTGCCTCTCTCTGTGTGTCTCTCATAAATAAATAAATCAAATCTTAAAAGAAAAAAATAAAAGAGTGATCCTCCAGAGAAAAACATTATCATATGATCTCACTCGTATGTGGAATTTAAGAAACAAAGCAGAGGAGCATGAGGAAGGGAGGGAAAAATAAAACAAAATGTAAGCAGAGAGGGAGATAAGCCACAAGAGACTCATAACCATAGGAAACAAAGTGAGGGTCGTTGGAGGGTAGGGGGGTCTGGGGATGGGGTCACTGGGTGATGGGCATTAAGGAGGGCATGTGATGTAATGAGCACTGGGTGTGATATAAGACTGAATCGCTGACCTCTACCTCTGAAACTAATAATGCATTATGTTAATTAATTGAATGTAAGTTAAATTCAATTTAAAAAATAAAGGAATGATCCTGGGTGCCTGGGTGGCTCAGTCGGTTAAACGTCCGACTTCGGTTAAGTGTCCGACTCTTGATCTTAGCTCACGTCATGATCTCAGGGTCTTGATCTCATGAGTTCAGGCCCTGTGTTACTTAAAAAAATAAATGAATAAATAAAAATAACAGAATGATCCCAGACGGGTGTCTTGATGGAGTGAATGTAGCCTCTCAGGTTAGCCAGCATGGTGGGATGTTTTGTTTTGTTTTTTTTAAACATGAATTGGGGCTATCCATTCTCTAGTTGGCCAGCACAGCATTTCCTGACTATTGCATTGTACTGTGGTAGCACAATATACTACCTATATTCCTATAGGTAGGAACTCCTATATTCCTATTCCTAGACTCCTATTACCCATTGGACCTTTCAAAGAGCCTGAATTTCTGTCCTCGGCCTTCAGTGTGTGGTTTTTCTTCTCCAGAAGGACCTCCAGCTCACCATGTCCCCTTACCCTCAGTTGAGATTAATTGGCCATTAGAGATGGGTCAGTTTCTCTAACTGTAGGGGAAACTATTCCCTGAAGATGAAATAAACTGGTTATAGAAATGTTTATTGGATATATTTACTGGTGCAGGGGTGTAGCTCTAAAAATAATCTCTTGCCTTTCTTACTGCAAAGCTCAAATACCCCCGGTATTTATGAGGCAGTGTTGCAGAAGGGAGGAGCATGCATGGAATTAACAGAGTGTGTCACAGTGTTGACATTTAGTATCACATGAACAGTTCTGGGGTCTGAGACCCAACCCCTGGAACCCCAGCTCTAGTACACACCTTCCAACCGCATCTTCCCCGAGTTCTTGTTTGGGTTTAGTTAAGCACAGGCAGAGGGAGCTAGAGATGGATAAAAGTGCAGAGGCTTGGAGAAATTCTAGTGAGTCCTTTAATTCGTGACCACAAGGGACACGTGTTGTTTCCTCTCCCTTGTAAAGGTAGCACTGTGAGTCAGAAGTTAAAAATAACACTGAAATGTTTCCCTCTGAGACAGAACATGAGAGACTCCTAACTCTGGGAAGCAAACTAAGGGTGGTGGAAGGGAAGGTGGGCGGGGGGGTGGGGGTGACTGGGTGACGGGCACTGAGGGGGCACTTGATGGGATGAGCACTGGGTGTTATTCTATATGTTGGCAAATTGAACACCAATAAAAAATAAATTTATTTAAAAAAATGTTTCCCTCTGTGTAAGGAGTTAAAATACAAAAACGTTTTCTGAAATTGGCTGCTTTTAATCTTAAAATAGTAATAGTACTTTCCATTTTGCGCTTCCCGTCTACCTCACTTTCCCCTGCATGCCACTCAGTCCTATAAAAAAGAAAATGAAAGTTCCCAAATGCTTATCTGAAGAACACTGAGACCCCTGTACTGGTTGAAACCCCATGAAGGTACTAGAAGAGTAGTGGGTTCTGAAGCAGTGACTGTTCTTTTTCTCACTGGGCCATTTTAAAGTCAAATTTATTAGGTTTCATAATTTTTTTCCACGTAAGACTTTCATTCATAGGCTAACCTATTTAAAGCTACAGGATAAATGAGGCCTATGAGAAACGAACCACACTCATCTTGTAAATTATTTTAAACTTTAAGCCTAGAATTCTCTTGGCATTTATTAAAAAAAAAAAAAAGTCAAAATTTTCTACTAAGCACAGAAAGAACAGAAAAATTGAAAACATAATCACCGTCTAACCCCGGTTACTTCTTATTTTCTATCTATTACAGGGTCAGGCCTTTGATTTATAGGCTTTTTTCATTGTGGAGATATCATTAACATATACTTTTTAAAAATTTTATAACATACACATTTGTGTAAGTTTCAGGTGTACAATGAGTTGATTTGATACACTTTTTTATTGCATGTCGCCACCGTAGCCGTGGCTACCACCTTCATCATGTCACACAATTCTCATTTCTTCTTTTGTGGTGAGAACATTTCAGATTTGTAGTCTCTTAGCAACTTTCAAGTACATAAGACAATAATGTTAACTAGAGTACAAAGCTGTGCATTAGATCCCCAGAACTTACTATCATGAAAGTTCAAGTTTGGCCAGCATTTCCCCAATTTCTACACCCCCAGCCACTGGTAACCACCATTCTACTATCTCTATCTACAAGTTCATTTTTCTAAGATTCCACATATAAGTGAGATCATACAGTATTTGCCTTTTTCTCCAACTTCTCTCACTTAGGATAATGCCCTCAAAGTCTGTCCACGTTGTCACAAATGGCAGGATTTCCTTCTTTCTCGTGGCTGAATAATATTCCATTGTGTGAATATACCACAACTTTTTTTACCAGTCATCCATTGATAGGCGTTTAGGTTGTTTCCATGTCTTGGCTATTGTGAATAATGCTGAAACAAGCATGGAAATGCAGATATCTTTTCAATATGCTGTTTTCATTTCCTTTGGATGTATACCAAGAAGTGGGATTGCTGGATCATATAGTAGTTCTATTTTTAATATTTTGAGGAAACTCTATACTGTTTTCTCTAGTGGCTGCACCAATTTCCATTCCCACCAACAGTGCATAAGCATTTCCTTTTTTCCACATCTTCGTCAACACTTGTTCTCTCTTGACTTTAAATGTCAGCCATTCTAATAGATATGGGAAAATATGTCATTGTGGTTTTGATTTGTATTTCCCTGGTGATAGTGAGCATCTTTTCATGTACCTCTTGGCCATCTGTCTGTCTTCTCTGGAAAAATGCCTATTCAGTTCCTGTGCTCATTTTTAAATCAGGTTTTATTGTTGCTCTTTTTTTGTGGTTGAGTTGTAGAAGTTCCTTTCTGTTTTTCTTTTTTGGAATATTAACCCCTTAGCAGATGTATATATTGCAAATATTTTCTCCCATTCTATACGCTGCCTTTTTATTCTACTAGTATCTTTCACTCTGCAGAAGCTTTTTATTTTGATGTAGCCCCACTTGTTGATTTTTGCTTTTGTTGCTTGTGCTTTTGGTGTCATACACAAAAAATCATTGACAAGGCCCAGTTAAGGAGCTTTTTTCCTTATATTTTCTTCTGGGAGTTTTCTGGCTTCCAGTCTTATGTTTAAGTCTTTAATCTCCTTCAAATTCATTTTTGTGAGTGGTGCAAGATCAAGGTCCAAATTCACTTCTCTGCATGTGATTATCCGGTTTTCCCCATATGATTGATTAGAGACTCTTTCCTCTGAGTATTCTTGGCTCCCTTGTCAAAAATTAGTTTGACTATGTATGCAGGGATTTATTTCTGGGCTCTTGATTCTCTTCCATTCCATTCTGTTTTCATGCCAGTACATACTGTTTTGGTTACTATAGCTTTGAAATATAGCTTGACATCAGGAAGTGTGATTCCCCTTTTTGCTCTTTGTTCATTCTCCTTTTTTAGGATGGTTTTGGCTACTGGAGTCTTTTGTGGTTCCATACAAACTTTAGAATTGTTTTGTCTATTTCTGTGAAAATGCATTGGAATTCTGATAAGGATTGCATTGAACCCACGGATGGCTTTGTGTGGTATGGGTGTTTTAATAATATTAAGTCTTCTGATCCATGAACTTGGATATCTTTCCATTTGTTTCTGTCTGCCTCAATTGCTTGTACGTTCATCAAAGTCTTAACAGTTTTCAGTTTACAGATTTCACTTCTTTTTTTTTTTTTTTTTTTTTTTTTCAGATTTCACTTCTTTGATTAAATTTATTCCTAAATATTTTCTTCTTTTTGATGTTATTACAAGTGGATTTTCTAAAATTTCTTTTTCAGGTATTTAGTTGTTAGCATATAGAAATGCAACTGATTTCTGTATATTGATTTTATTCCTGCAAATTACTGAGTTTATTGACTAATTCCAACAGCATTTTGGTTAAGTCTTTGGGATTTTTATATATATTCTATATATAAGGTCATATCATCTGCAAAAACAGACCGTGTTACTTTCTGATTTGAAAGCCTTTAATTTCTTTATCTTGCCTAATTGCTCTAGGTAGGACAGCCAATACTGTGTTAAATAAGAGTGGTGAGTGTGGGCACCTTTGTCTTCTTTTTGATCTTAAAGAAAAAGCTTTTAACCCAATTTCATTGTTAAGTATGAGGTAAGTTTGTTATATGGGGCCTTTATTATGTTGAGTTATATTCCTTCTATATCCAATTTGTTGAAGATTTTTATAATGAAAGGATGTTGTATTTTGTCAATCTATTGTGATTATCTAATTTATAAATCTTTAATAGATCATTACATTTTAATTATGACCACAAAGTAAAGATTGATACATTTCAAAAAGGAAATTCAGTTATTGAATGTAAATGGATTACTAAGAATACAGAAGACTCTAGATTCAGTATAAAAGCATATTAGTAATAATAATACAAACATTTATTGAGCACTTACTCGGTGCCAGTCTTTTCCAATATTAAATTTTCACTTATAAATATTACTTGGGTAGATACGTATTAAGAGGAAAAGTTAAATAAATGAGAATTGATAGCATTAGTAGTTTATTTTCAAAAAACAGTTTATTTATTATGGACAGGTCCTCCAATTAAGCAGTTTTGCTCCACACACATAGTGGTGGACCCATAATTTTGGGGGATTATAGAATCCTCAGGGTAAAGAGAGTGTGGGAGGCCTTGGGGACCATCCTTCAGTGTGAGAAGAAAGCTCATTCTCACATCATTCCAGATGAATGGGTATCTGTCCTAGTTTTAAACATGTCATATTTTAGCAATTCTAGACACGTGAGGGAGGGAGGGAAGGCCAATAAGCTTCAAAATCATAATAATAAGGTGTCAAGAAATTATTCACTCCTTGGCAATCAGAATTAACTTAACAGTTTTCTTCTTCATGACACTTCAAGCTTACCTTTTTGTGATTTTAAACAAATACTGAAGTCCCCTACAAGTCCAACCCCAAATAACTTACACATGTATATAGACATCATTGGCCTGATAAAAGATTCTTATTTTTTCATATACTAAATAAAATACAGCGGATTTCCAAAATTCATCTGAGTTTATTTACAACATTGCATCCTACAGGCCTAGGCCTCCTGGCATACTGACCTGTTTTGAATTTTACTAAATCTAAGAATGCTCGTAATGGGAAAGGCACTGAAAACATCATTTTCCCCATAGCAACAAATGAACTAGTCATTTCTCTGATATACATTAAGACTTCCTGATTGAATTCTTCTCATCACTGTGATCTTTGGACCCATTCTAATCCAGTGACACTAATCATTTTAGATTCTGTGAATATAGACATTGTCATCTATAAAATAATTTCCTGGCTGACATAATAATCAGCTCAATATTGAATTAAAGAAAACACTAGGAGGCAGGGTTAAGAAATTACAACATGTGGCTTAGTGTCCTTGAAGGCATCTGCTTTCCAAATTAATGATGAGTCACTCTTCTATTTTTAATAATTTTTATATGTATTTTTGAGTAAGTAATATATACCCAGAGCAAGAAAGGCCAAGAGTACAAAATGGTACGCATGGTAAAGTAAATATCTCTCATCAGTGGACATGCTATTCACTGTTATTTAGTAGATAAACCCTTTTGGACAGCAAATTGGCACTAGCTAGTAACGTTGAAAGTGTGGAATTGCTACTTCTGTGAGTGAAAGAATAGGTAAATTGGACCAATTCTCCAAGTGACAACTAAAAAAGCTTGAACATTTTTAAAATGAATCTTACCAAATGCCTCAAAGAACTAATAAAAAGAATGCATTTGAGATCACTTTGAAAAAATTTGAGTCCCAGGCCACCCAGAGGCGAGGACCCTGGAAATCCCTGTGTCACATGGTGTGAAACCCTAGGAGACAGCATTCCAGGAGTAAGGATAAACCTGAAAGGAAAGAGCCCATGCAGACTGCCAGCTAGCTCAAGGTGCTCAAGGAGGCCATGAGAAAAGAGGACAATTTGGCAGCTGATAAAAGAAATGATTTTCATAACATCATCCTATTCCTCAAACTTACTCTGGAAAGGAAGATGATATATAAACCCTGTAACTCTCCCACCCTCATCCAAGAATGTAACTTCAGGAAACTAGCAAAATGTACCAGGAGACACACACAGAATATTCACTGCAATGTGGTGATAACTAATAACTGGAAATAATCCAAATGTTCATCAACAAAATGAGATATTCATATAATCGAACACAACATAGAGCAGCAAAAACAAACTATTGCTAAATGCATCAGTATAGATAAATCTCACAAATAGAATGTTCAGCAAAATAATGCAGCAAAAGATTATATGTTGTGTGATACTAATAAAGTGCTAAAATAAACGAAAACCTCGGGGTGCATGGGTAGGCAGTCCTTTAAGCCTCTGACTCTTGATCTCAGCTCAGGCCTTGATCCCAAGGTCTGGAGTTCAAGCTCCACACGGGGCTCCATACTGGGTGTGGAGCCTACTTAAAGATAGATGGATGGATGGATGGATGGATAGATAGATAGATAGATAGATAGATAGATAGATAGATAGATAAAAAACTAGCATATGTTGTTTAGGAATTTATACACATGTAGTATATGCATCCCCAAGCTTAAAAGCTAGAGAACAACAAACATAAAATTCAAGGTGATGGTTGCCTCTGGTATAGGGCAGGGTGCTTCAGCCGTATTAGTCATGTTCTCTTTAGAAACAATCATTCTGGATCCTCCAAATATATCCTAAGCACCCAAATGCACTTTGGAAAGGCAAAGAGTACATTCCTTTTATGATTATAAGGCCAGTCTGCAGTTTGTGCAATGGCAACTTTCCTTCTAGGTTTATCAGTACCCCCTGGTATGCGGTCCCCGGGGGTCTCAGTGCAAAGTACGAGCTCGTAGCATCTCTCAAGTCACATCAGCTAGATGTGGCCCAAGATGTCTTTATCTCTACCATTGGTCCTTGGAAGAGCGTTTTTCTGTCCAGGGAAATGCTGCAAATACTTCCTCCAGGATCTAGGCTTGGCAGGGGTAGACGCAGAGAAGAAGCTAGCCTATGCCCACCTCTTTTCCCACTGCAGATTGGTCTCCTAGAATGGGATCAAGCTGAGGTTGAAGAGAGCTATAACTCTGGATGAGTTTCCAGGTTTTTAAAGTTATTTTTACAGTAAACTATTCTATATGATTATTGCAATTAGAATATTTTGAGAGAGAAGTAATTAAAACTTTTAAAAAAAAAATTTTATTTATTTATTCATGGGAGACACACAGAGAGAGGCAGAGACCTAGGCAGAGGGAGAAGCAGGCTCCATGTGGGAAGCCTGGTATGGGACTCGATCCCAGGACTCCAGGATCACGCACTGGGCCTTAGTCAGAGGCCCAACCGCTGAGCCACCCAGGTGTTCCCTTTTTCTTACCTCTAAATTACCAGAGGCAGCAGGAGAGCCTGCCAGTGATTTTATCCTAGAGACGGGGAAGAGTTAGCTCTTCAGGGTCTGAGCGTTCAGCAACAGTATGGGTGACGAGTAAGTGTGCTTAAACTGGAGTCCACCTAACAGACCAATTTCACAGTAATTGGGTACAAAAACTGATTCACTAGATGAACCCAAGCTCTCTGTCCTCCCAAGCTCTCATTCCTCCTTCCACGCTATCAGGGAAGCATGCAGCCTGATAGATATCACAGCGGACTCAGCTCCTGGCGTACCCCAGAACTGTGCACCCCCAGCTGAGGGAGATGCTGCCCAGGAGCCAGTTGTGTTTGCTCCCAACCTGTCAATGTCAATTGTGTCCTTAATGTAGTTACTTAGGTTAATGAAATGTGGTGAAACAAATCGGTGGTAAAAGGAGGTTGTTGCATCCATGAAGACCAAGCTGATTATTTGGGAAATTTTTTATAAAGTTGAATAGAATCGGGTGTGAGTACAACCGTGAAAGGCTGAGAAAACTATGAAAATGGAAAAATAGAGGAGAGTGCTGTGTTCAGATTGTTTCACAAATATCCCTACTGTCTTCCTCTATAACATGGAATATATAAAAATTCAAGGATCTGAGGAAATTATTTCCAGGTCCTTTCCAACTGTGTCATTTTACGATTTTTACACATAGAACTATATCATCTTTATAAAAATGGACAGGATTTGTAAAACGCACTTAGATTCTGAAAATGTGCTATCTGTAACATAACTTTTTGTACGTGCAAATGAATAATGATGCTACAAATATCTTAGGTTTTAGGTTTCTTGATAAAAATACTGTTGCATATTGCTTGAATTGAACACATGCTCCATTTAGGCCAATAGACTCCTGAACCAGTAAATACTTGGACAGAAGCTAAAACTAGCAATTGCAATATTCAATTTCAAGGATTGCTTTTGTCCAACTGACAATCTCTTCACGTTCTATGATGCTTCTCTAAAACACAGGATCCTAAGCTTCAACAGAAACACCATATTCACTCCTGTGTGTCTTGATCACATAAATATTTAAGAAGTTATTTTGAGGGCAGCCCGGGTGGCTCAGCAGTTTGGCACTTCCTTCAGCCCAGGGCGTGATCCTGGAGACCCAGGATCGAGTTCCACGTTGGGCTCCCTGCATGAGGCCTGCTTCTCCCTCTGCCTGTGTCTCTGCTTCCCCCCCTCTCTCTCTCTGTCTCTTTCATGAATAAATAAATCAAATTTTTTTAAAAAGTTTTTTTGGCAGTGTATATTTGTTTACTGATATCAACTTGGTGGATTGAGAAAGGGAGTTTCTCAAATTTAAAAAAAAAATTTGAAACCACTCTTCTGTATAAATAATACCTAAGGCCCTTCCATTTCTAACCTTCTATAGTTCTCCCATTTTTACTCAAGGACTGTAAGTGCTCCTTTCTCTAAACCATAGTTTACAAGACTGAAAATGCATTAATATTTCAGGAGATGTGTACTACGTTATAAAGTCAATTCAAAATATTGGTTCACTGAGATTCTACTGTTCATAGATCACTACTTTGGGGACTGAGAATACATCAAAATAAATAGAATTTAGTCACATGGCTCCTGACCTCACCTTGCCTAAGAACACAGTCAATGAATCTGTATTCATTGACCTGAATTTCCTTTTCTAGTTTCTATATATCTTCTGTGTTTCCTGTCCACACAAATTTGCCTTTGTCTTTGTAAACAAAGTAGGACACTCCCCACATTAACTTGAAATCTTAGATATAACTCCACAGAATGAATAAAGAGTTGCCCTAAGTTGTTAATATCATTGGATTTTTGGTTCCTCAGTAATTCAATTACATCTACAAATAAAGTGAGGTTTGATTAAAGAAAAATGTTTTTCATTTCCTCACTGTCACAAGAACTTTCCTCGATAGATCAATTTTCTTTTTGCTAGAACACATGTGTCAGTTTGTCAACATGTTTAACTCATGGATTTGCAGTTAACATGCTGGGTTCCTAGTCCCGCTCTGCTACTGTCTGTTAAGAGTTCATTCAGCTCTCTAACCTGGATTTTGTAATCTGTGAAATGGAAATAAGTATGCCAACCGTAAAGGGTGCTGTGCATAGTGAGCAGCATATCAAATGTTGATTCCTTCTTTCATTTCAACACAGTTATCAGACCATATCCAATTTGAGGAATTTTAAATTAGTTGCTAAATTGTGACATGGTAAGAGGAGTCCTGGGTTGGATCAATATAAACTTCCACTGAGCCAGAAGTTTCACATTTGGCCTGGTTAACAGTAAAATGAATTACCTAAAGAAGAAAAAGAAAGGCTTGGGAACATAATCAAAATAAAATTAATCCACATCAGTGGGAGCTGCAATTTGCTGACACTCTTTAGGGAACAACATGGAAACAGGCTTGGGGAAGTGAGTGCTGGAAGACTTTGATGCTGTGTGAAGGAATAGTACTTTTTTTTTTTTTAATTTCACTGTTATTATTAATCATTGTTGTGTTTAACCCATACTATATAAATCATCTGATGAACATTCATTTCCATCTAATTTTTTGTTACGAGATTCAAATGTTGACAACCCCAAGAAATACAAGATGATAATTACCTAGTAATAGGCAGTTTTTCAGACCTACTAAATCAAGATCTGATTCAAGGAGTATAAATTTACATTTTAAACAAAGACCTCAGAGGAACCTGGGTGGTTTAGTGAGTTAAGCAGCTGCCTTCAGCTCAGGTCATGATCCTGGGATCCTGGGATCGAGCCTTGTGTTGGGCTCCCTGCTCAGGAGGGGTGTCTGCTTTTCCCTCTCCCTCTGCCCACCCCCCACTTGTGTGCTGTCTCTCTCTCTCTTTCTCAAATAAATAAATAAATAAAATCTTTAAAAATAAAAAACAGTGGAAGGACTCTATGTAACTCTTATGCATACAACCAGTTTAGAAACAGTAGAAACAGGACTTTTTATTTTAGCAAATACTATATGTTGAATCCTCCCAGATCTTAAGGAGTACTACAGGGCCATTAGGAGTATAGTGATGGTTGAAAGATTGCTTTGCTGTCAGTGAAAAATGTATCGCTATGACACTGTGGCTTGAGGTAAAAATTATGACATCGCCTATTGAGAAAGGTGAAACCCTTACATTGACTGACCCATAAGGTTCAAGGATAATTGGAGTTGCTGAGTAGGTTATGACACATGCCACTTTGGAACTGCTTTGAGGCTTGCTGAGTGGTTCTTGCCACATGATGGGTTCCTCAGGGACTTGTCAAATTCCCTGAGGACGTGGAGGACAGGACACTGTCCCATTAAATGCATGAATTGGTACAGAGATCTTGAAAAACACAAATGAAAGCCAGATAGAAGTTCAAGTGCTGGTCTCAGATACCAATCCTGTGGTCCAAATTTCCCATTAAGTATCATTTAGCAACAACAATAAAATAGAATATCCCTAAGTATAGAAAATTTATTTGTATTTAATAATGCAAAGTAATAGCAGATGCTTTAAAAATTAATGCTGATTATTTTGTTATTTATTATCTCTGTGAGTATGATTTTATTTTTTTATTTTTTTAAAGGTTTTATTTATTTATTCATGTTAGACATAGAGAGAGAGAGAGAGGTAGAGACACAGGCAGAAGGAGAAGCAGACTCCATGCCGGGAGCCTGACGTGGGACTCCATCCCGGGACTCCAGGATCACACCTTGGGCTGAAGGCAGGCGTTGAACCGCTGATGTGTTTTTCCTATATAACTGTGTTTTAAATTGCACTATGAGAGTTAAATTCAGTTGTAGAAACATGAATAAATACTTCAAAAGCCACCAGTAGCAAGGCTCACAAGTAAGGAAAGCCTATCCTAACTGTTATTATCACAAATCTCCACAGGTAGGTCAGAATCTCCAAAAGGAGATTTTTTTTCCCTCAAGGCCAGTATGTTTCTTATATTATTTTATGCTTGACTTAAGATGGTTGAATGATTTCATTTTCAGTTTTAAGCATTACATTAATTCCCATGCAAAAACCCAAGACCACATATGCCTGATTTCAATTGACCAAAATCCAACCCGTGAGTCTGGACATTCGAGATCAAATCCAAAATGTTGCTTGACCTTTCAAATAGTAGTCATCATGGTCATCCTTTGAGATAGCAGCAGACCCCTGACTTTTTAAACACTACAGTCTGTTATGAATTCACCCCAAAACAAGGAGCCAATGCCTTGCAACACCTGAACCTGACAAGTGGATTTCATTCACAAAGATAAGACACCTCCACACAAAGCTACCACCCACAGCTACCACCCACAGGCCTTTGGGAACATACAAGGACTACCTAAGGGACACCCAGGCAGAGAGGTGGCTCCCAAGTAAACAGTTTCCAGAGCCTCAACTGGAGGCTGCAAACATACCCTATCTAAACATGATCTGAGAACACCCTTGTGGGTTAGAGGTGATGCAGGATCTCCTTTCCACCTTTTCTTTCACTTTACAAAAAAAAAAAAAAAAGCCAAACTCTCTCCATGGCTAATCTTACTGTAAAGCAATTCCTGGGGTTGAGAAGACCTCCATGATGCAAATAAAGAGAAAGGTGAAATATTTTTATTGATATTAAGAAAGTGAATGTCTCAAATGATTGGGTAACAAATCCTTTTTCATTTCAAAATGATTTCCAAATCTTTGCTTTCAATAAAACTAAAGCAAAATCTAACTACTAGATAATTAAAAATACTTCTGATACATTGCTAGGTGATTTTTGGCATCTGAATGGCAATGAGTTCAAAGAATTGAGTGACATTACAAGAACAAAACTCATTACATTCTCCACTAATAACTTATGTGAACAAAGTTCCTCTGCACTTACATAAAAATAATTCAAAACAGGAATAAAATTCATGCTGAATCCTGACTCCTTCTAGTAACAGTCACACACAAATGCATTGCCTGAAAAATAAGATTCATTCATCTCCTTAATAGATGCATAATGTTAAATAATTTAGTCATCAAAATTTGTAATATATTTCCGTTGTTTTGATCGATTGTGTACTGATTATGATTATAATGATAGTGCAAACCAGAAGATCTTTTAAATATTTGAGCCTTATGGTTACTGGAAATTAAATTTTCATTTATATTTCCATTTATATGCACATTTTTGTTTCAGGAAATCATGGTAGGGTAAAGACTTTCAATCATAAAATGCATTATATTAGGTTAAAAATCTGGGGAGGAAGTGAAGTGGTGAGGAAGGAGAAATTTCCAACTATTTAAAAAGAACAGGGACGCCTGGGTGGCTCAGCGGTTTAGCACCTGCCTTCATCCCAGGGTGTGACCCTGGAGTCCCAGAATCAAGTTCCACATCGGGCTCCCTGCGAGGAGCCTGCTTCTCCCTCTGCCTGTGTCTCTGCCCCTCTCTATGTCTCTCATGAATACATAAATAACACCTTTTAAAAAATAAAATAAAATAAAAAATGAAAAGAACATGTTCATCTTTTTAGTATAAATTTGAGAGATATCAAATCTTTGTGACATTCATATTCCACAGGACATATTTTAAAAAGTAGTATTAGAATTTTAAATGTCAGTATTTACAACATGCCAAAATTCATATCATTTGTAACCACTAAAAGTATCTAAGTATTTTAGGGTTTAAGATTTGAATGTAGATTTAAGTTTTTCAAATGTTGGGAAGATACATAAGTGTTTCAAAATTATTTTATAGGACACAAAAGCAAAACCGTCGAAGACCACTGGTAGGCCAGTAGTCCTCTGCAGATGTCTGCAGACGTCTCAATGGGTTGCCACAACTGCAGAAGTTAAGGCCCCAGTCCAGCCAGAGGCCCAGACTGAGTAGGTCTAAGGTGGACCAATTCCTGAGATGGATCAGTCAGCCCTTGCGAGTATTCTAATGCCAGCAGTCCAAGGGTTACAACTTAAGAAACACACTTTGATCTAGGCTTCCTTTCTTCCTAGTTTTGAGAAACATCGTGGTTCAGATGTGTACATTTATCTACACGCATATGCTAATAAAATAATAGTTACTGCCTTGCAATTTGAATTCTTAAATCTGTGGGACAAAGTTGCCCCACTGTGTTACTTCCTTATTGCTGTCCATTTATTTCCTCCCCAGTTCCATCCATAGCTGCAGTATGAAGCCACATAAGGAGTCATAAAGACTCCTGAGGTGCAGTGAACACCTCTTGCCCTCCACCTGAATAGTCATTCATTCATTTATTCATTCATTCAGGGCCTAAGGTGGGGCCTGAGGAGCTGAAAAAGAATCAGACAAGCTCCTTGTCCTCAAGGCGTGATCAGTCAAGCGATTGGCTCAGCCATGTGAACCAATCATTTTAATACTTTGGGTAAACAAAGTAGAAAAGAATGAAAAGCTTTTGGGAACACAAGTAATAAGCCACCAACTCTACCTTCAAGACTTGGAGAGGTTTCTAAGAGGAAGGGAGAGATCTTATATTCCCCACCACGCTGTACCCAAAAGAAACACTAGATGTAACAAAACTCCAGTAAAGACTCTGGATTATTATTATTTTCACCCTTTCCTCCTTTTCCACAGTGAATCAGGGTCTACTTCAGAGTCTGTAACATAATATAAAATTTAAGTCTGCCATATATTATAGTGTAAGGTCTGTAGATAATAGTTCTGACTTAGCAGCAAGGGACAAATATGTAAAGATTTCACTAAAGTTTTCACCTAAGACCCCTAATGATGACAGCTCATAATCTCCATTTTTCTCAATCCTGGTTGCATACTGGAATTATATAGGGTGGCTTTTTATTTTTTAAATTAAGATATGTTGGAGAGGATGTGGAGAAAAGGGAACCCTCTTACACTGTTGGTGGGAATGTAAAATGGTGCAGCCACTCTGGAAAACTGTGTGGAGGTTCCTCAAAGAGTTAAAAATAGATCTGCCCTACGACCCAGCAATTGCACTGTTGGGGATTTACCCCAAAGATTCAGATGCAATGAAACGCCGGGACACTTGCACCCGATGTTTATAGCAGCAATGGCCACAATAGCCAAACTGTGGAAGGAGCCTCGGTGTCCATCGAAAGATGAATGGATAAAGAAGATGTGGTTTATGTATACAATGGAATATTCCTCAGCCATTAGAAACGACAAATACCCACCATTTGCTTCGACGTGGATGGAACTGGAGGGTATTATGCTGAGTGAAATGAGTCAATCGGAAAAGGACAAACATATGTTCTCATTCATTTGGGGAATATAAATAATAGTGAAAGGGAATAGAAGGGAAGGGAGAAGAAATGGGCAGGAAATATCAGAAAGGGAGACAGAACAAAAAGACTCCTAACTCTGGGAAACGAACTAGGGGTGGTGGAAGGGGAGGAGGGTGGGGGGTGGTGGTGAGTGGGTGACGGGCACTCAGGGGGGGCACTTGACGGGATGAGCACTGGGTGTTATTCTGTATGTTGGCAAATTGAACACCAATAAAAAATAAATTTATTATTAAAAAACACTTTTATATTGTCACAAATAGTGATTAATAAATTGCAAAATTATGAATTTTAAAGAGGGATAAAATAATTTTCAAGCATCCTAAGTCTAGTTTTCCTTGCTACAGGCCACCATTTCAATATGTATTTAATTGTTTCCAAGTTCCAAAAGTACAGATTCAGTGGACTCTGATACATGTGTTCTAAGCAAAGTATATTTGACCGGAACTAATGCAACACTGTGTGTCAACCACACTCAAATAAAGCAATTAGTTTAAAAAAAATAAATTGAGATATAATTAACATATAACATTGGATTAGATTAGGGGTATAACATAATGGTTTGATGCATGTGTATATTGTGAAATGATCACCACCATAAATTTAGTTAACATCCATCACTGCATGTAATTACAATTTTTTTCTTTGTGATGAGCACTTTTAAGATCAACTGTCTTAGCCACGTTCAGATGCAAAAAAACAGTATTATTCACTATAGCCACCTCACTGGTACTTTTAAAACATTCTGATACTCAGTTAAAGCAAAATCTCCGTGTGATGGGATCCAAGCATGGGGTCTATTTTTTAAAGGTCCCAAGTGATGATGACAGTCGGTTGTGACCCTTGGGAGTAGCTGCAGCATCCGTCAGAGTCATCCCTAGGTACATAAATTTGCTCCCATCAAGAGCACATGTCATATCTCCTAATTTTCTAATTGCTTAACCTTGGTGAATATGCAAATATATTATCTGAAAAAGGGACGGTCACTGTGCAGAAAGCTCTTGGGTCACTGCCCTAATTTATCAAAATCCCCTTCTCTGAGGGCACCATTGATATACGAGGTTTGCTCTCTCTGCATCTTATAACCCCGTCATCTGGGCCATACATGAGAAATGGATACCTCTGCCATGTTATTCCAGCAATCTCTCTTTAAAATTTGAAGCTTGAAACAAAGTTAGAGCTGATTGACAGTATGCTAGTAATGCTATGTGCAGCTTCTGATGATTTCCTTCGTGTCAACCCATTGTGGCCAATTTGAGGCTACTAATATCATTTAGTGCAAAACTCGTGAAAATATAACAACTGATTCTCCCAAGGCACTATGAGCCACTCCCAACACACCCACGGAGCTGAGTCATCTTAATATCAGCCACTCAGATAAGATTCAATTACACTTCCTGCCCTGTTCCCGAATTTCCCAGGGCTAAATGATGCAGAGACATTCAGTTCAATTTAATGCAGAGACATTAAATTCAGATACATTCCTTTCATTCGTCTTCTTTCCAGTAATTAAATACTTTTTTTTTCTTTTTGGCTTAAGCTATTCACAGCCAGTTTTTCCTACATGCAGTAAAAAGACCCTAAAAGAATGCAATCACTCTTGAGGGTATCACATTTTAGTTTGAGTAAGTTTATCAGATACTCAAGATACTTCCCGAGATAAGTAGATAACAGGGCAGGCCTGGCCCAAGAATTCCAGAGAAGGAAGGCTGAGCAGCTGGGAGGGGGCAGGCTCTGTGTGCTTGTTGGGTCCCAGGGAGAACCAAGGACAAGAGGGGGTTCAAAGCAGACTTTATTTCCAGAATTGTGCCCAGCATGGCTTCTGGCACTCTCTACTTCCTTTGGAGAGAATTTATCAAATGTTTTACAAGGGTTATTGATCCAAATGCTATGGAAGCTAGGGTTGTTTATTTACAGGTACTTCTCTTCAAATCTATAAAAGAAACCAAGATACTATAGCTTTTTTGAGTAGTAGAGAAGAGAGGCAGAGGAAAGAGAGATAACAAATGGGGTAGGGGCACCTGGGTGGCTCAGTTGGTTAAGCATCGGACTCTTGGTTTCGGCTCAGGTCATGGTCTCAGGGTCCTGAGATTGAGCTCTGCATTGGGCCCTGTACTCAGTGTGGAGTCTGCTTGTCCCTCTGCTCCTCCTCCCACTTGTGTTCTCTCTCTCTCTTTAAAAATAAATAAATCACATTTTTTTTTAAATTGAGGTAAAGATAATTATGTCTGAGTCTCTTCCCAAATATGCTGGGATACTAAAGCATTCTATTCCTCAAAGTTTACCGACGTGTCTACAGATTGGCATATATATTGTACATGACAATCTATGTTATTAGAGAAAAAACAAAGCTCTAATGCCAATAAGATATAATAGTTAAACTAGGGAGAGAGAAAAATCGATAAAAATAAGGATGACAGTGTAAAGTAACACTAATTATAGTCATTTATTCAAACTCCTCACCATTTCAGGCTTCATTATGTTGCAAATTATTAATTATATGCACATCAGGGAATATATCACCTATAAACTTGGTTCTTTTATTTGACTAATTTATCTTTATATTACTTAGCCCACATACTTTAGGCTGGTGTGACAGGTTTGTCTACTTAAAGTTTTAAAAATTATCCAAACTATTGCTCATATTCTGACATTCTCTGTGTGATCTTGAGGTTATTCACTTGGTTCTTCTTCTAGTTCCCTTTCCTTAACTGAAAATGACAGTTAAATTAGATCATGCCTAAGATCTACTGTGAATCTAAATATATTTGGACATGCAAAATTTCATGTATGTGCAGAGAGAAAGAAATTATGTAAATACATGGTTTAAAAATCTGATTTTCTCATTTAGAAGGAGAGACAATGATTCTAATTTTTTGAATATTGAAAATGAAATGAGTGGAGGCTTCCGATGGAGCTATTCTATAATAAACTAAACTAAACTAAAATCTTCTGATTTTCTTTTTCTTTGAAGATTACATGTTTAGAAATGTTCTTGGTAAAAATAGTCTAGCAAACAATCAGGGCATAATTAAACCCTTGGAAGAATTCACTCTTGATACATATTAGATAATAAAGCAGAAAGGTAATAGAATGGTCACAGACATGCTTAAGGAGATGATTATATCCGTGTTCTAACTCTGTCATAAAAACCAGAGGGCAGCCCGGGTGGCCCAGCGGTTTAGCACCGCCTCGGCCCAGGGCGTGATCCTGGAGACCCGGGATCGAGTCCCATGTCGGGCTCCCTCCATGGAGCCTGCTTCTCCCTCTGCCTGTGTCTCTGCTTCTCTCTCTCTCTCTCTCTCTCTTTGTATCTGTCGTGAATAAATAAATAAAATATTAAAAAAACAAACAAACAAACAAACAAAAAAAAACAGAACCCAAGGGAGATCTCCAGGAACTTCAAAGAGGTCCTTAAAGCTGCCTAGTGATTATCTTATATTTGCCTGGCCCAGTAATTCTTAAATGTTGGTGTTTGTCTACTGGGAAATGTGACACATACAAAGCATCTATCTGATTTCGGAAGCCCGGCCCTTTGAGTTGCTTTATTGCCTTATTTGGTGGTGACAGACACCCAAGGTTGAGAACCACTGCCCTGGTCTCTCTGCTCTTCCACTCTCCTTGAGGTTCTACAATTTTTGGCACATTAGAATGACCTGAGGGGCTTTTTAAAAACCCTGATACCTCATCTTGGGGAAGGTGGCAGAGGAGGATCCTAGACTTAACCTCGTCCCACAAATGCGCCTAGGTAACACTCACATCAGTTATGTAACCCAGAAAATGACCCAAAGATCGGCAGCACAGATTTTCCAAAGCTAAGTGTAGAGAAGAGTGTGTATCAAAGAGGGTAGGAGGGGCAGAGACACAGCTGGGAGTCAGAGGGAGCCTCGGGACTGTCCACAGGAGGGAGGGACTGTCCACCTCCCCACTTGGACGCAGGGCCCTCCCCACCGGGACCCAGTGCAGCAGGGACCTCCCTACCTGGGCGCAGTGCGGCAGGGACCTTCCCACCCAGACCCAGTGTGGCAGGGACCTCTCCACCTGGACCCAGGGCAGCAGGGACCTCCCTACCTGGGCGCAGTACGGCAGGGACCTTCCCACCCGGACCCAGTGTGGCAGGGACCTCTCCACCTGGACCCAGGGCAGCAGGGCCCTCCCCACCTGGACCCAGTGCAGCACTGCCCACCCCTGCACTCTCCTGTGGAAACACTCCCTCCATCCCAGCCTCAGCAGACGCCTTCCTGGGTCCCTGCGAGTCCCCTCCCATAGCAAGCCTGTGCCCGTCAAGGACTTGGCTCAGTCCCAGGCCCCTGAGATCCCGAGCTGAGCAGAAGTCAGAGATGCTTAGCTCAGGGAGCCACCCAGGTGCCCTAAATCTGGCTGGTTTTTTAAAAGAACTCATCTAATTTTCTGCTGAATGTATACTCAATCCACGCTGGCAGGACTGATACATGTGGAAATGAGTTCTGGTGAGGTTGTACCAAGTGTTCTTGCTTCAATAAAGCTCTTTATGCCATGTTTCTCTATCAATTTTTTTTAAAGCTTTTATTTTATTTATTCATGAGAGACACAGAGAGAGAGAGAGAGGCAGAGACATAGGCAGAGGGAGGAGCAGGCTCCATGCAGAGAGCCTGATGCAGGACTTGATCCTGGGACTCCAGGATCATGACCTGAGCCGAAGTCAGACTCCCAACCGCTGAGCCACCCAGATGCCCTCTCTATCAATTTTTAACATTGATCTGTCCTTTATATGTAAACACCATATTTAAACGTAACCTGATAATTACTTTTATTACCTGTATAGTGTAGATATCCCGAAGTGTGTTCCATAGAACACCAGGATGGCAAGATCTTCTACTATTCTGTTCAAATAACATTGGGAAATGCTGCATGCATTTCTTTCTCTCTCATTTTTTTGGGGGAGGGGGGGAGAGAATAAGAGTGAGGAGAGGAACAGAGGGAAAGAGAGAAACCCAAGCAGGCTCCACACCCAGTGTGCAGAGCCAAACACAGGGCTCCATCTCACGACCCCGAGAACACGACCTGAGCTGAATTTTAGAGTTGACCACTAACCAACAGAGCCACCCAGCGCCCCTCTCCTGAAGATTTATACTGTGTTATTGGCATATTACTGAAAGGTCTCTTACTAAAGTCTCTTGCAAAAAATAAAAATAGAAAATTAAGCTCCTCAACTGTCTTGGCCACTGCTTTCCCGACCTGTTAGTTCACAGACACCTCCCCACGGTGCACCTGCCCCCACCCCAGCACCACACATTAGCACCCTGTGGTGCCCATTTTGTAAAATGCTCTTTCAAAGTCACAGACCTAATAATAGCGCTGGAGGGGGTCAGAAAATATCTTGGCCTGCTCAGTTTTTTTCACTTTCAGTCTATTCCCTCAAAAATATCTTTTAATATATAAACAGCATCTATGAAAATTATTTCTGATAAGAAAGGCTTTCAGGTAATTAAAAGCCCATGATAATTAAATCATGGTCTACATTTAATTAATGCTTTATAGTAATTAAAATTGTCTTCTAACCGAAGGCATGACTTTGAGATTGGATTATCTGAAAGTAATTTTCTAAGCAATAATTCTGTCTCTGTTGAAGCACAAGTTTGAGAAGTTGGGTGAACTTCATCAGGCCGCACACCGTGACTTACATCATGCGTCTCCTTTCAGTGATGAACAGTGAGCAGGGTACCAGAATCTACAAATTCATCAGATTCCAAACTAAACACTGAGGAAAACAGATGCCTTGAGCCCTCTGCATCCTCTGCATCCTTGGCACAGGACATAGATCAGGGTTTGGCAGGGTCTACTACTACAGTTAAACTGGACTGCTTAAAAAAAACCAACAAAACAAAAAACAAAAACTGGACTGCTTGATTGATGGATAGATAATGCCAAACATTTTTTTTTCGGATGCTTTTTTTTTTCAACATGCAAAAATCAATTTTATTTCTACAGATTAACATCAAACAATTGGAAATAGATTTTTTTTAATGTACAGGAGTTCCAAAATAATAAAATACTTAAGTATAAATGGGACAAAATATGTATAGTATCTGTACGCCCAACACAACAAAATGTTGATGAAATAAAATTTAAAAACCTAAGTAAATAGAGAGTTGCAGGATGTTCAGAGACTGAAAAACTTAGAAAGATGTTAATTCTCCCCAAATTGCTCTATAGATTTAACACAATTCCAGACAAAATCCCACCAGGATTTTCTATAGATACAGCCTAGTTTATTCTAACCTTTACGTGGAGAGGTATTAAGAGTAGCCCAAAGAATTTTGCGTCAGAAAAATAAAGTTGGAGAAATAACACTACTAAATTGTAAGCTTACTATAGAGCTACAGTAATCCGGACAGTGTGGAATTGATGCTGCTTTTCTTTGTTTCCTTTCTTTTTTCAGCCTCGCTCCTGTAGGCTTGTGTCCAAACAACCTACAGGCATGACTCCGCAGACCTGCACACAGATACTGACTTCGCTTTATGTGTTCAGCCCGGGACAGTGAGGACAGTGTCTGTTTTCTGGCCATCCTCCACCCGAGCCCTGGAGCTGGAGCGGTTGCAACGCCAGGCCTCTCCAGCACTGAAGTGGCAGATGCATGGTCAAGAGGAGCCAAGGAACGCATGCTGTACCGTATGCCAGGGCCAGTAGGGCATGATTGCTCGGGTGGAAAGTGGTAGTGAAACATTAACCATTTCTCAGGAATGCAGAGGCACAGGAAAAAGGACCAGAGCCAGGGGAAATACCAAAGAAGAAAAAACCAGGAAGAGCAAAGGAGACCAATGGCAAGGACAGCACAGAGAGAAATCGTGGCATGCAAGGCAAGCAGCAAGTCCCCTGAGAGCTGAGAAGAGAGGAAGCAATCAACCAAGAGCGGTTCTATTATGTGAAAAGGGGGACAAACAGCTTCCTAGGCCCCCAAAGTGTACCACTGAAAACATTCACATTCAGAATGAACGAACGAATGAATGGTTGATTATTCATTCATTCATTCATTCATTCATTCCTTATTCATTTGTTCATCCGTCCAACCAACAGTGAGTTCTCTCTGCGGGACTCCTAAACTTGATTTTCTTTTTTCTTTTTTCAATAATTTTATTATTTTTTAAAGTATATGATGTATTTTCTGTTATATAAGTTCAGACTTCAGTTTCTCTAAACTTGATTTTCTAACAAACTCTCACTTCTTCTATTCCAATAGAGCAAGGGTCTTAGATTCCCTGATTTGTTGCAACAAAGAGAGTGTCACTACATTTTTCTGGCCTTATATATACATTCAGGAGCATGATGTCTGGCACAGATAACACAGATGAACAACATTATTTTCATGAGAAGGGAATGACAGTAAGGAAGAATGCTTATCTCTATAGGCTCTCTCATCTGTGGGTACCATAAGGCCCCACCCCCATCTCCAGAAAGAAAATAAATCCTGAACAAGAGAGAGAATCCCAAAGTTCACCAAGAAAACCGTGCTCTGACTCCTGAATTTCTAAATTGGGTGGATTTGAGACTCAAGATAGTTCAGTCATGTCAAGTCAGTTATAGGAAAAAAAAATACAATTTTTGCATATCAAGATTTGTGGCTCAAGAAACTGAGGTTTGTTTGGAAATAAATATTGAAAAAAAAAAACTCATTCCCAGAATTTTCTAGTTAAAAAATTTTATGGCAAGTTACAGGACCTCTATTTAACAACAACAAAAATGGTATTATGTTCCCATAAATATAATTTAGTGCTTTCCTACTTTTGAAAAAATAACTTATTTTAGATGCAGAGTCTCATATTCAAGTCTGACAATTAGAATAGATTTTTCAAAAAACCGTATTACAATCCCATAGTTTTAAATTTAGTTTTACAATGCTCAGATGGTAATGTGAATAGAAATGGTAACTCAATTACTTTTCAAATAAGTACCTTGATGAATATATTCATTTTCTCCTGACAGGGAATTATTATTGCCTTAAATTTAATCTTAGTTCTGCACATGCTGCAGGGATTTTCATGGCTAAACTGTTTTAAATTATCTTATGATTCATCTACCTTGAAATATGAATGCACTCTACCCACAAATAGGCGGAATTATACATAGTAGATGGCAGATTACTTTAAATTTGATTTTGTAGAAATATTTTATTAAAACATTTCTCTTATGTGGCTAAAAATCACACCCCTTGATTTGCTTTGCGGGCAGCATCGGGAGACTGGACTGAGCTGGTGGTATGTGTGCTCGTTCATTCATTCAACGAACACAGAGTTAAGCAGATAAAGGATCAAGGCCAGAAGCTGTGCTAAAACAAAGACGATCAAATCAGTCTTCATGTGTAGAAGGTACTGAGGAAGGAAAGGCCAGTCTGTATTCTCTACGGACAGGACTGGGGCTGCTGGTTCTGGGGGATATGTTATTTGCTCTCTGGTTTGAAATAACCCATGGACAGAAGATAGGGGAGAACAGAATTTAGACTGTAGCCGAAATAGAACAGAAATCTGCAGGTGAATCTGACTGTATGAGTCTAACACAGAAAGGCTACACTTACCTTAGCCTTATACATATTAAGAATATGGACATTATCAAGTCTCAAAATATTATTCCAAAGGTCAGTACCAACGCTTTGTATACTTATCTCTAGTTAAAAGTTGGTACAGATGGACAAATGCCAAGAACTGGAAGATATAAAGGCACCTGTGGGATAAGAAGGGCAACTACCATTGAGTTAATTTGACCCGGTGGACCTTTATTTCTCCAGCAAGGGATTGGATAGTCTGCATTGTATTCATTCACATTATAAACTAGGGAACGAACTTGGAAAGGCGAAGTTCCTTTCCCACACAGGCCAGCGACTCGTGTCAATTTGGAACTCACAGTGAAATGTGGCTTTGGAAAGCGTGTTTTCTCCACGCAGTGCTCTCAAGTTTGTTTTACGAGGGGCACCTGGGTGGCTCAGTCGGCTAAGCATCCAAGTCTTGGTTTTGGCTCAGGTCATGATCTCATGGTCGTGATGACACTCTGCACTCATGGAGGAGTCTGCTTGAGATTCTCTCCCTCTCCCTCTCCCTTCTCCTCTGACTGTCCCCCTACTCACACTCACTCTCTCTCTCTCTCAAATAAATAAATCTTTTTTAAAAAATTGTTTTGTGAGCAGAGTGCTTAAAGTAATGGAAGATAGTATTACAAGTCTGAAGTCCAATCAACCTCAAAGTGTTTAAAATTTCTAAGGAAAGGTAGCTTTCCTGCAGCTCAGAAAGGTAAGCAAAGTCATGCAGGCTCTGCATTCGTACCAAAGGGGAAGAAGCATTCACTTAAAAAGAACAGTAAAAGATGAGCTTTTCAAGGACGGTACCTCCTTGGAGGAAATCTGTAATCACTGTCAGTTTTGACCCCATCTTGAGTTAAATAATCCTGCCCTCTTACACTGGAGCCGTCTTGAATACATGCACATACACAACTGTGTTCCCTGAGCTAATTACTTAATCTTCTTAAAATTTACTCTTCTCATCTACAAAATGAGAATAACAATATCCACTTTCTAAGTCTGTTGTGAGAACAAAGGAGATGATCATGTGATGCATTTAGCATAGGGGCCATCTAGAAGGTGATAAAGGTCAATAAAAGATTGTAGTCATTGATGGAAGTTAGTACAATAGATACCCTAAGTATGTAAACAGATGTCGGTGAAGGGGTCGAAGGCCCATAATCTTACTCGGATTTATAAACAAATCAGATTAAGCGGGTTTCTGCACTCAAATCAATGAAGGCCAATGTTGTAAAAGAACTCTGAGCGCTCTTGGTCTTTATTGCCATCTTTTTTGTTCTAGTGACAAATAATAGGCTTTTACAATAACACCATTATGTGTTCCTGAAAAACTTTGCGTTTGCAAAAATTTCACACTAAAAATAACAAGGTCTGTGGGGAAAAATAGCATTAAGGGCAGAATTGTTAAAACCAATGCAACTTTGAAATCAACACCCTACATAAAACCAATTAAAATCCTAAAAAGAAATTACGCTAGTATGGTGTAATTTCCGTGGGCGCTTGCCAAAGAATCTCAGTCATTGCAGCCTCCGTGGCTCTTTGCACTGGAGTCGTGCTTCCTTTGCCTTTTGTAATGAATGTCCCTAAAGACAGTCACTTCCACAGAAATCAGTTTAACCAAAATTGAAAATGCAATCCAAGAGCAGCCTTCACACAACTTCCCTAATACACTGGCCTCATTCACCAATGTACAAATCATATATATTAAATTAATTGAGCAAGGAGGCCATGGGACTGAGGTGATTCTAATACCTTAGCAGCCCGTGTTGGCAATCCAAAACCTCAACCTGTAAAGGCCTCAAGGTTAAGAAACTGAAACCTAAGGACAACCAATCACAAACACCCAATGACGCTTTCCCAGATAACATAACTGCTTCCGCTACAGCCAAATAATTTCCTTGCTTTGTTTCCACCCTTTCTCTCTAGAAGTCTTTCCCCTGGCTTCTGCCAATGGCATGCTCCTGGCTACTTCCAATTTGATGTTGCCTGACTCAAGCTGAATATTGCTCACATAAATGCTTAAAATCCCTAATATGTCTCAGTTGAACACATATGTATAAATTGGTCATAAAGAAAAACACACTGTAGGAAAACAGACTGTAAGTTTGCATGTCTGTGATTTTGATAACCAATGTAATGGTGGTACTCACCACTAAGCCTTCTGGCCTTTAGAGAACTATTTTCAATCAGTGAGGAAAATTGAACAAATATCCAATGAAATTGAACTGCAAAAATATAAACAGTAATTCTATCAAAATACTTTCACAACCTACATTGTATCTTTCATTTGAAACAATTGTGTAATAAGGAGGCTTTGGAGAAAAAGTCAACTCAAATGGGTGGGCAGAGGTATGACCCCATCCATGTTCCTGGTGGGGCTTCCCTAGTGAATTGCATAACAACCTCTGATTTCAGGGTAAAGACTAACATTGCTTTTTGCTTTTTTTTTTTTTTTTAAGATTTTATTGATTTATTCATGAGAGATACAGAGAGAGACAGGCAGAGACACAGGCAGACAGAGAAGCAGGCTCCCTGCAGGGAGCCCAATGTGGGACTGGATCCTGGGATTCTTGGATCACGCCCTGGGCTGAAGGCAGGCGCTCAACCGCTGAGCCACCCAGGTGTCCCGAAGACTAACATTCCTTTTCATAACTCATAACTCATAACTCATAACTCAGCAACGAGGCAGTGTGTAAAACAACAACAACAACAACAACAAGAAAAGAAAAGAAAGAAAAGAAAAGAAAGGAAAAGAAAAGGAAAGAAAAGAAAAGAAAAGAAAAGAAAGAAAAGAAAAGAAAAAAGAAAAGAAAAGAAAAGAAAAGAAAAGAAAAGAAAAGAAAAGAAAAGAAAAGAAAAGAAAAGAAAAGAAACGAAACGAAACCTTGGCTCACTAGCAATCTGAGGCAATCGCAATAGAACTTTGGCTACTCTTGGATCATTTCTACCTCCCTACCACCTAGGCAACAGCTTGACCACACTTAGATCTGCTTTCATAGTCCCTGAATTTGAGACCCAAGACATGTCCTTCTTGATCTTGTAGGTTAAAGGGAATAGAAAGATGCAGAAGAAGGCAATTTTCAGTTCTCCGGTAATTACTGTAAACACACACACATGCACACATGTGCACATATATGTGTCTGTGGGTCTGTGTTTTCTTTCTCAGGTATAAACTCAACACACCACGTGTGGACTATCTGTTTGCCTTTCTGCCCCTGCACATCTCTTACCACCACTGAAGCCCAGAGCTGGGCTCAAAAATAAGAGAGCTAAGTGGTTTTCTAGGCCACAAAGTTGATGTGTGTCAGAACCAGGACGGGGAGTTAACAGGTATGCGCATTATAGTTGCTCCAGTTGCTAAAATGTTGAAATACAGTTTCCCTGACCCCACAAGTCTCTAGATCAGCATCCCAGCCTCCTTAGAGTCTCCCCTGCAACTTTCAGCAATTCTCCATCCTGCCTCACCCTACCTTGGACTTCCTCATCAACCAGAAACAAAAGGTTTAATGCCTGGGTCAGTGGCATCCTGGCTTTGCTCTGGCAGTCGCCATCCTGATTGGTCTGTGGTAGGTACATGTGCAGCACTGATAACTAAATATTCACTATTTTGGCAATAAATGCACTCCTAGCTAAAACATCACGGAAATGTCACATGCTGGGGGAAACTGTATTTTCTGCAACTTCCATCAAAGATATCCTTGTATGGAGTTGGGAGGGACTGTGTTTTGATCTTGAGGTAGAAAATAGGATGAGACCACAAGCAACATGTTTAACTTACTGCCATCTAAGAGAGAGCAGGTCTTGACCAGGGCGGTGATGGGAATGACTGTGCGCAACCCCAGCAGAATGGCTGAGACAATGGCAGCAAAACTATTCTCCCTCCCTCATATGAGGAGGTCAACCTTCCCTACAAATATATTTTAAACAAATACTTGAAGAACATTAATTTGGAAAGGGGATAGATTATTGGTCTTTCAGGGATATGAATCCGTTTCAGTCTACTAGTGTGTGAGCAATTTGACACCAGCCTCCACCTTCCTAGCCCAGGGTCAAGGCCTCCCTCATATCCTGGTGACCATCCTGTCCTCAGGAACACATAAAGGGCTAGCTCACCTCTCACGGTAATGACTCGTTTCAACTTTGCTGCTGCTCTCGTTCCATTAACTAAGGGCCACAGATCCACGGCTGACCCCTCAGCATACTTGGTGCATTTCCAGTCTCCACAGCTCCCACCCAGTTCTCACCAGGGTGCTCTCTTCACGGGTCTCTTCCACGTGATACCATATCAGATTGCCACCACTAGCTTTCCCATTTTACCCATTTCATTCTCCGTCTGTCACCTCTTGCTGGATCTTACGGACACTGGCTGGCCATTTCTCATAACTCCCCTCTCTCCAGAAACCCTGGTTCCCGTCTGGTCTTTGGGCAGGCTGACGCCCTCAGCTGGGCTCCTTCTTTCAGAGCCTCATCTTTACAGATCTTTTTAGTTTAGGCCTTTCCACAATGGCTCCTCTGAGCTACTTGCTGTTCCCCCAAGGGTGACTTATTCGGCCTCCAAACCTCTCCACGTGTTGTCCTCTTTTCTTAAGATGTCCTCTCCACTTCTACCTGGCTTGCTCCTTCTCATCTTTCAGGACTCAGGGTCCTGTCACATCCTCAAAGAAGCCTTGTCAGATTCCCCAGGGCTGGGTGAGGTTGGCCTCCTGTGTGCTCTCAAAGCACCTTGCCATACTCCTGCCACACACTTATCACACTAGGTATTGTTATCCTTTTGCTTGACTCTTTCCCTGACCAGAAGTAAGTGCTTTGAGAGAAGGAGCTGCATCTTGTGAGCATTTTATCCTCAACACTGAGCACAGTGCCTGGCACAGTAAAAACTCTCAATAAGTTTTAGTGCAATGAATACGACAGTAAACATGTAATAAAAGTAGGTAATACTTGTTGTAATAGTGTTGTATGGTGACAGATGGTAGCTACATTAGTGGTGGGCATAGCATAATGTGTAGACTTGTCCAGTCACTATGCTGTATACCTGAAACTAATGTAACATTGTGTGTCAACTATGTCACAAAAAAATAGTTAACACTGGGATCCCTGGGTGGCTCAGTGGTTTAGCGCCTGCCTTTGGCTCAGGGCATGATCCTGGAGTCTCAGAATCGAGACTATTAACTATTAACTATAGTTAACTATATTAACTATTTTTCTCCCTCCGCCTCTGCCTCTCTCTCTGTCTCCTCTCTGTGTATTCTCATGAATAAATAATAAAATCTTAAAAAAAACAAACTAATTTGAAAAAAAGATAAGTGTGGGGCGCCTGGGTGGCTCAGTGGTTGAGCATCTGCCTTCAGCTCAGGTCATGATCCCAGGGTCCTGAGATCAAGTCCCGCCATCTGGCTCCTTGGGAGGAGCCTGCTTCTCCTTCTGCTTATGTCTCTGCTTATGTCTCTGTGTTTCTCATGAATAAATACTTTTTTTTAAGTGCAGAAGGTAGGGAGTTCCATGACTCCAAAGAGAAAGGCAAGCAGACAAAGAAGACTGTAGGAGTATAAGGTCAAAACAGAGACAAGGGTCTGGGCCTGTGTGGCAGGCCCCAGGAGGATGAGGACAAGAGCAGGAGGATAGTACCAGAGGTGAGGGGCAGCGGGACTCTGGGTACAGGCTGGTGGCGGTTGGTGGGACTAGAGCTGGTGCTGGGACTGGGCAGTGGCCGTGATGTAGAGGCTCTGTGGCTGACAGAGCATGACCGGGGGAGGGGCTGTGGAGGGTGAGGGCCTGGGAGACCCTGGCAACTCCAAGAGGAGAGGAGCCTGAGGAAGGCATAACAGTGAATAGGAAGGTAAGAGCCAAAATACAGGCAGAATGATGGGCCTAGAGGCACAGCACAGCACAGGTGGGTCTTGAAAAAAGAAATATTTAGGTAAAAAATTAAGTGAGGCCTAAGGTTGCAAGGAGCATAAGTCAATGTGGCGATTGTGCCACTGTTAGTTATCTCCTCCTTGACCTGGATATGGGGGAGGGTGAGCTGGGCAGCTCAGGACAGGGAGCTGGGTGATGGAAAGGCTCACAACGAGACTCTTGCCTGGGGATGGGCCTGGAGCGTGGCTCAGGGACGGTCTTGTGAGAATTCCTCTGCTTATTTAATCTCTCTTTTGTTTCATATACTTCCTAAAATGAGGCAGGACATGAAGAATAATATACACTCAAACCATGGTGGCTTCAGAGAGGGTGACCCTGTTGCCATTAGGAAAAGACCAGCTGACAATGAAACAAAGGAAGTCCCTAGAACTCAGTAGCTGTTAAAAAGTCAACCAGTCAGCAGATCATGATGGGGTCTTTTAATGTCCCTGGTTCATAACCGCTAGGGAATTTCTGTTAAAACTTCGAAATCCTATGGCTGCCTGTCACACACTAAGCTATTCGCTAAGAGCTATCTTCTTCTGATCCTCTGTGGCTTCTTGGTAATCTGCATTCCCGGGGCACCTTCACCCTGGTTAGGGGACTCGATTTCCCTAACTAGAAGGCAAGTTTTTTTGTTTATTTGTTTACACATTTTAAGAGTTCACATGTTATTGACACACAGCACTTAAGGGACTATGTCTTGTCAACCATAGAACTTCTTAGCACTGATTACCTTTTATAGAGATTGGGCATAGCCCCATATTTATGGGACTAGTTTCTTGGTCCAAGCCCAGATTTACTCTCTATGGAAGTTCACAAATCATTTTAGAACAAGAAAGGCATTAGGATGCTTTAAATTGCAAGTGCATTTTGATCACCGAACGTCCTGAGCAAAATGACTGCAGGATAAATGCCAAAAAATCTCCAAAAAGACATCACCTCCCCGCTACTGTCCTAGTACAGTGCTGAGCACACGGGCTTTGGAGTTACGTGGCCTGCGTTCAAATACTCAGGCAGGCACTTACTTTAGCTAGTTGTTGAGGGTCTGTTGCCTCAGTTTCTTCATTTACAAAGAAGGGGGATAATTAGTTACCTTGAAGGGTTGTAGTCACAATCAAGTGTGATGGGGTCTGGTGTACCCTAAGTGTTCAGTGGCTATAGTCATTGCTCCTACTGATAGTGACCAATGTTAGTAGCAGTATCAGAGGGAACATTGCCAGACCTGATTAAGGCTTTTGGAAATATCTTCCAGTATCTTTGGAGCTGCTTATCGGCCTTAAGACTAACACCATGAAATCTTTAAAAGGAGAATCTGGAACTATTAGTCAAAAGCCACTGAGATTTTCACCTAAATCTGCATTTGATCCTTCAGGGATGTTCCTCTTCAGCAATTCTTTTTTTTTTTTTTTTTTTTTTTTTTTTAAGATTTTATTTATTTATTCATAGAGATGCAGAGAGAGAGAGAGAGAGAGACAGAGACAGAGACAGAGACACAGGCAGAGGGAGAAGCAGGCTCCATGCAGGGAGCCCGACGTGGGACTCGATCCCGGGACTCCAGGATCATGCCCTGGGCTGAAGGCGGCGCTAAACTGCTGAGCCACCCGGGCTGCCCTTCAGCAATTCTTCTTAAGAGAGCCCTTTATTTTGCTGGAGTGTTCGTTGCCGATGGCCTTGCTGAAGAATTCGTGTGTTCATTACCTTTCTGATATCAAGATATTAGTGGAGAAAACTCACACCAATGCCAACTGCTTTGGATGCTGCAGGAGGTAGTTAGACCAGTAGATCTCATGGTTCCAGGCCCTTTCTCATACCTCCTTCACTATAAAACGACTGGATGCATTATTTCTGGGAATCTGTTAAAGTATTTTTGACAGTTCGAATAATTTTTAGGAGGCTGTAGAAATAGCTTTATAAACTTCAAGGAGGACCCCGCCTACAATTCAGCCAGAGTCCCGTCAGCTTCATGACCTTACAATGTTCCATAAAAAGGTAGCTATCCCTGCCTGCACTCTTAAAAGAAAAAAAAACCCCAAAGATCTACATGAAAACTGTTTACCTGTCTTGCTCATTTCTGAATCAAAGTCCTATATTAGTGCATTTGCTTGGCACAGCAACCTCACTGTAAGGGAGGCTGGGACTTGGAGTCTGACATCTTTGGGGCAGTGGGACTGCAAATGTGAGATAATAAGTAGCCACCAAATCACATGGGCCTGATAGACTCTTCCACCTTCCCCTTTTTAGTCCAGCTCCCTGGGTTCCATAGAGCTCCTCCTCATGGAAGTCTTCCATAAACTGCCTGTTGCTGAAGGAATCTTCCTTGATGCTCTGGGCTAGGTTGGGCTGCCACACAACAAGGTCATAAGGGTTCATTTTGCTCAGCGCCGTAGCGTTAGCATCTAACGCAATGTGCTTGGCCCTCAGTAGTTACTCAATGAGTTTGTTGGATGAATATAAAGCTGTTTCTTCTCTTCTGTAAATCTAGCCTAAGGGCCCTACAACTACCCCTTCAGGCCTAACTTATAATTAGGACACATGAAATGCTGTCATATTTTGTAGATACAATGTACTTTGGACCTGTATGTTGTCTCACTGTGATGCTAAACCCACCCATGGAACGCCATTCTACTTCAGTTCAGCCCAACTGCTCAGGGCAGGCGGTATGCTGGCCATTCTTTTACACCATTTGGACTATATTTGAGATTTCGTGTGTGAAAACCTCCTCAAACAATAACAAAGCCCTCTGAACCTCACTGATTTTATGAGGCTGAGGTCATTGGGTCAGAGTCAAAGAAACCAGCTGAAAATGACAATGTCACAAATACCACCAGTAATGCCACTTACATTTATTAGATTTGCTTTGCAGTTGGAAAGGCACTTTTATATATATCATGCCATTGATCCTCAGAACAATTCCGTGCGTAAATCAGGGCGTGTATTTATTTCATCTTGCAGATGAGAACACTGAAGCTCCGTGGTGTTAAGTGACTTGCTGGAGTCTTCAACAGTGAGTAGCAGAAAATGTCAAGGTAGAGGTCTAGCCTTCCAACTCTCTTCAAGGCATTTGCCATGTTGCCATGCAGCTAGAGTGACATTGAGACACAGGATGTGAACCTTCTAGAAAGATAGGAGCGCAGAACCCTCTACCCACAGAGGAGAATGTCCCTCTTGGTCCAGCCGGGTTAGTATCATAGCACAAACAGTATGGAAGCTTGAGGCAGCACTCCAGCCAAGTGAACCGTTGCCTTGACTTCACATGCATTTGCAGAAGAGCATCTGGTTGGGAATATGAAGCTGGAGCACAGCCCACTGGTGTGCTTGTGCCCTGCGTCTCTGAGGAGCTTTCTGCCCACATGGAACAGAGCCCTAGCAGAGCCTGCAAGGGACAGAAAGAATGCTTCTGTGTGACTCAGAGACCCAATTCTGCAATTATCTGATGTCTAGTAAGCCTGGGCCTGTGCCGGCCACCATGGGGGCAAGAGATGAATAGAACACGTCTGCGTCCCATGGTGTGTGTGGGGGCGGGGAGGGGCCGCAGGCATGGCACCAGTCTAACATGAGTTTCATCTTTTTCATTTGTGATTGTAAGCGAAGCAGCTAATAATGTGTTTTGAAGGAGCAATTTTCAGAGCTAGGCCTCCTGGCATTCTTTGGTGGTGGATACTGTTTGACTTGTGCGTGTCTGTGGACCAAGGGCACAGAGAGGTGTTGAGATGATGAGAATAGACTGCTGGCATTCCACATTGGTGTTCTTTGTCTTCTCACTTTGATTTCATTGCTAATCTTCTGCTCTGGACATGAAATATTAGCTATATTGACTATTTATTTTTATACCATGATTAAATTGAGAGATTCTCTGGGCTCCTTTAAGGCAGCACGTATAACAGGGAAAATACTGGCATGGGGGGAGAACTGTCATGCGGTATAAATCTAGTTAACTTTATTACTGAAGACAAATACTGTCACCCAAATTTAAGGTTCAGAGATATCTGAGAAATGCTCAATGTTCTTTGGCATAAATCTCCAAGTCAAACGGCTGTCACTGATCATCAAGTTATTAGCTCAAGGTTATTAGGTGTTATTAAGTGAAGAGGAGATTTATAACTGCGCCGCTGGCTCGATGTTTGCTGTAACCCAATTGATCAGATACAAATTATCTTGTATTGTGGCTTAGTAGCAAAAACATGTTTGTAGAATCTAGACTTCAGCCTCTGCCCCTCCAACCTGCTCTTCCTTGCTATCAGACCCATTTTTCTTAAGGATTTTATTTATTTATTTTGAAGAGAAAGGGAGAGAGCAGACACAAGCAGGAGGAGCAGCAGAAGGAGAGGGAGAAGCAGACTCCCTGCTGATCAGGGAGCCAGAGGCGGGACTCGATCCCAGGACCCCAGGATCATGACCTGAGCCAAAGGTAGATGCTTAATGGATTGAACCACCCACCACCAGACCCATTTTTTTTTAAGTTTTTATTTATTTATGATAGTCACACATAGAGAGAGAGAGAGAGGCAGAGACACAGGCAGAGGGAGAAGCAGGCTCCATGCACTGGGAGCCCGACGTGGGATTCGATCCGGGGTCTCCAGGATCATGCCCTGGGCCAAAGGCAGGAGCTAAACTGCTGCGCCACCCAGGGATCCCCACCAGACCCATTTTTAACACTTTCTGGGGACCTGATCTTGACTTTATCCTTTGGACCTGATTTTTGTTATTTTCGCTCTGGCTCTACTTATTTTCTTCCTTCCCCTCTATCCTGATCCCTAGGGACCTACCATCTAGGCCTGGGTATAAAGTACATGTATCCAATCAAGATTAAAATAAACTGAACATAAAACGTGTTTTCTCACTCATATGTGGCTTTTAAATTTAAGCTTATTTTGAAGTAACAGCAAATGATACGTTATTATTGCTATGATTCCACCTCTAACACAAAAGCAAGGACATAGAGTATATGGATAGTAGCATACGTAGAGCCAGCCTACCTGGATTTTCAACTCACATCTATATTTATTGGCTTTGTAACTTTGGGAAAGTCACTGAATTTCTCTGGGCTCAGTCTCCTCATCTGTAAAATAGGAATGATGATGGGTTGCATTAGAAGTATTAACTTTTTTTTTCGATTTTATTTATTTATTCATGAGAGACACACAGAGAGAGGCAGAGACACAGGCAGAGGGAGAAACAGGCCCCATGCAGGGAGCCCGACATGGGACTCGATCTGGGGTCTCCAGGGTCATGCCCTGGGATGAAGGCAGGTGCTAAACCGCTGAGCCACCCGGGCTGCCCTAGTTTCTTTTTCAAAGTGAGCATATTTAAGTTTTAAAAAGTGACACATTACCAGAAAAATATTAAGTAAATACTAGTTCAGGCAGTCAAAGAATGTGGGAAAACAATAAAGCAGGGTCCTTGTATGATTATTACTGAGATACTAAGCCTCTTTCATTAGGACCCATACAAATATAAGAAGGTAGGCAGTTTTTACCTACAGTTTCCAGAGAAGGAATCGTGAGGCCCACTTCAGAACACATGGCGGGTCAATGGTAGACCTGAAGTTTGTACCCAAAGCTGTCTGATGCCACAGTTCACTCCAGTAGGTACCACTCTACCTTAGCACTTCGTGAGCCACTTTCCTAAAGCACTCTGGAATTTAGGAAATGTGGAATGGGATTCTTGAGCCTCCGGGTTCACATTACAATTCTCCCAACCTGCTCGCCGCTCTTGAATGCACCGCAAAGTCCATTGGCCGCATTTCCAATCCCAGGGTTGGCTGTGTGTAGTAAGATGAACACTTGACAGGATGAGCACTGGGTGATATGCTATATGTTGGCAAATTGAACTCCAATAAAAAAAATAATAATTAAAATAAAAAATAAAAGATAAACAACTGACTGGTTGACTTGTCCTGCTCAGGTTCATCCTCCACACCGCAGTCAGAGTCATATTCTCAAAGCGTGAATTGAATTATGTCACTTCCTTGCTCAATGTCCTCCAGTGGTTTTCCAATGCACTTCGGAAAAAAGTTACCAGGCCTGATTTGTGGGCTTATCCCCAATGCTCAACTTCCATGCTTTTTTCCTCGTGCCTCCCCCAGAATCTCACTCCTTCATCATTTCCTCACTTTTCCCTTGTGCAACAATCTGTTCAAGTTTCTTCCACTGTAATAAAAGTGCTTCTTCAACCTCTGCTCCCCTCTCCCTCCCCAACCACTGCCCTGTTGCTCTTCTTCCTTTTAACTTTAAGCTTCTAGAAAGGACCATAGACATACTCTAGCAGCTGTTTTCCCTCCATGAACCACATATATACTCTCTTAGCTCCTTGTAGCGTGGCTTCAGCCTTTACCTACTCCTGAAGCTGAACCATCTCTTAAAGGTGTAATCTGAGGCAGCCACCCAAGCCAAGGGCTCTCGCCTTTCTTGACTTCTTTTTTGAAAGATTTTATTTATTTATTCATGAGAGACAAAGAGAGAGAGAGAGGCAGAGACACAGGCAGAGGGAAAAGCAGGCTCCCTGTGGGAAGCCTGATGCAGGACTCGATCCCAGGACCTTGGAATTACAACCTGAATTGAAGGCAGATGCTCAACCAGAGTCACCCAGGCTCCCCTCCTTTCTCAACTTCTATGTCACGTTTTTGGGCTCTTTCTTCCCCTGTTCCTGACCTCTCTAGTTCTCTTTTCCTTTCCTTGTGCTCCAAATGTCCCTTCCTGTTGCCGATCCATATTTTCCCTTAACAGGCACATCCACTGTAATGACTTTATCACCTTTTTTTTTTTTTTTTTTTTACAATATCCAACTCTGAATTGTTCATGTATTCTTGCTCACATTTCTCATGCCCATTGATTTCTATGTGGAAATCCTTACTGGTTCTTCAAGCCACCTACGACTAAGCTTCCGTCACACCTGCCAGGCCTTTCTAGTGCAAACCCCTGCTTCTAAGCGGGCAACTTCAAATCTCATTTCTTCTTTTAAAAAATATTTTATATAAATTCAATTTGCCAACATATAGTATAACACCCAGTGCTCATCCCATCAAGAGAAATCTCATTTAAAAAAAAAACAACCAATAATCTTACCTCTATTGCTTTGCTGTGATTCAATATCATTTCCTTATGTGCTCTCTACCCCTTTTCCAATTCTCATCATTCTTTAAGACCTGGTTTATATTCTCTCTCCTCCTCCAACTCTTCCTTGACCACAGATATACTGTAAATCTTATACCAAAGATAAATTCTTAAGGGCAGAGGCCATGGGTTCCATAACACTGCATTTTTCTCATTGTAATCATCTCCACCTCCTCTCCCCAAATTCCAACACTTTGTAAGCTTTCAAATGTTTCCTGAGCATATAAAGGAAGAAATGAAAGAAGGAAGGAGGTCAAACATTTGGGGAGCTAAAGAAGAAAATGTAATCTTGGCATACTGCTTAGTTCTACTGAGAATGATATTTGCATTATCGCAATATGGAAACATGCTTATGATTTTCAACCTTGAACCTGACCTCTAAGAAAAAAAGTAGAAGATTTAAATATAATTACATGATAGACTGTGATTGTCATCTACCTTAAGGCTGTAAAAGTGAAGATGGTTGATAGATGGTGGGAGTGAAAGTGGGGAAGCAGGAAGGAGTTACCCTCAGGTGGAAGGCGGTGGGTTTGGATTCAGACTGTCTCGTCCCCCCACCACCTTCCTGGCCTTGTGACCTGAGGGAAGGTATCCCCTAACTACCATGTCCTATTTTTCTTATTTGTAAATTAGAAATGATACCTTATAGAGTTGCTATAAGGATGAAGTAAGATAATTCATGTAAAACACAACAGTGTCTGGCAAATAGTAAATATCCAGTACATTTTAGTCATCACTATCTTACATAGTTGAGGGAGAAGGGACAGTGTGTACAGTTGATGGAATGTGTTTTGTGTAAAGATATAAAGATAACAGAGGAACTAAAATAAAAGTAGTGAAACTTGGAGTTGGAGGAAAAAATGAGGAAAATAGAAATGAACTAAGTCTTCATATTTCAAACCAGGAGTCAAAAGACCCTATTTTAAGATATAGTGGCCCCAAATATTATTTAGAATTAGGGAAATAACCATCAGAAATTAAAAGGGAAAAGTTTACAAATGAACGCATGACTGTTGTAGGAAGGAGTAGAGAGAGGGTCTGTTGCTTTTCATTGTGATCTTTCCAGTATTTGATTTTTTTACTGGGCATGTATTATTGCGATTTTTATAAGGTAGAAACATTCATATACATACAAGTATTCGCATTTACATGGACACAAGATGCTTCAAAAAAAAGGGCAGGAATGATCTCACGCCCTGGCATCACCTGCTGCGGCATTTTGCCAAAATGTACACACAATAAACAGGTGTGAAAGCTGCTGCCGCCTTTACCTGTTTGTGAGTGGTGGTTATTTGACACTGTTACCTTCCAAAGCAACAGGATTACCTTATTTTTAATAGAAGAGCTGAGCTGAAAGTTGTTTAACTTATGCTAACTATGTCAAGCCCATGTGTCTTTTTTCCTGTTTTCCTTTAGATTAGCCAACAGGTGCTTCCTTCTTCTCTAAAAGCAACACTTGATGTTCTGAGCACTTCAAGGAAAGTGAACATACGTTGAAAATGACATTTTTCTCAGTACGGAAGAGATGATAGTGGAAAAGTCTCCAATTTACTTTGCCTCCCTTTATATCCATCAGGTTGCTGCATATTGCACGGACATATTACATCAAATGATAAACAGAAATCATATTTCAGCTGTGGTAGAAGGGTTTAGGGCTGTTTTTCACAAAACAAAATTGTGAAGCAAAATGTTAGGGGTCAATCAATTATATACAAGACTTGTATAAACCCCTGGAGGGAGACAATGCTTTGAAAAGGAATTCTGCTCCTCAGTCAATTCTATTATACCTGATAGTTTGGATTTGGGTCTCTTGAAGATGCAAGTTCAAAACTAATTCCTTTAGAATATTGCAAAGTTTTGATAGTTTGGACAAGGAAACAATACCATGCTTTTTTTTTAAAAAGTGACTTATTTAGATGTAGGTTAAAACTATAAAATTCTTTTCTCAAAAAAAAAATTATTTTCTCAGACACTTGTAGAACTGCATGTGTTCAGTAGGAAACTTATTGATAGATATGCATAAATCCAAGCTAGTAATTTGAAAGACACTTGGGAATTGAGCAGAGAGCTAGAAACATTAAGAACAAATCCATAAGAGAGAAACATATAAGAATGTCACACAGAAAACATCAGTGACCAAGAGAAAGCTGGATAGGTGGTACCAGAGAAATAGAAGGATTTTGCCTCTTTCCTTCCAGTTGCCTACCTCTCCCACTGATCCTAGAAAAGACCCAGAAAAAAAAATAGGTGGAAAAATGAAGAGCAAGAACAGGAGGTGGAAGGGGAACTGTTCCTTATCTCAACTCTCATTGACTTGTATCCATTTTATAAACCTGGTTGCATAATAAAGAAAAAGAAGATAAGGGAAAGGAGGAGAAAACTCAAGTATCTTTTCTTTGGCCAAATTTTCCCAATGACCAAAAAAAAAAAAAAAAAAAAAAAAAAAAATTACTTTGGAAATAAAAAAAAAACAAATATATTTCCCTCTAGAAAAGAAAAAAAAAAAAAGAAAAAAGAACAAATCCCAGATTAAAGCTAGTATTTTATTTTACTTTACCTTCTGTGCCCTCTTTCTGGAACTCCTTCTGTGGTCTTTTAGTCAATAATTATTAACAGGTGTGAATTATACCAGTGGTTCCATGAAAACCTGGTCCCCTGACAGAAGGGTGCATTCTTTCCCCTTCCACTGATATGTGACCTCCTCCATCCTCCTTGTATCTTCTATATGAGTGAAATGCTTATCCAAATAATGGGAAAGGAAGGCTTCTGAATCTTCTTACAGACAGAGAAGCACTCAAGATCTGCACCTTGTAGGACATTTTCTACTTAAAAAGTGTGATTAACTTTAAAGCACCCGACCAGGAATAGCGAGAGGCCTAGCTATTCCATTTCTAACGTTCCCACTGATATAATGAAGCCCATACCTCCAACGCAGTTATTCAAATACCAAATTTGATTTATTGGAATCCTTTGAGTTTTGACCCCTAGTCCTCAACTTCTCAGAAATCCAAGCCTATCTATAAACCTGATTCTCTTAGGTCTGGTTTATGCATTAGATAAATATGTCAGTTGCTTTTTGGATTGTGTAATTTGCCACAGGAGGTATGTAAGGGTTAGGACAAATGACTCTCTGCAGTTACACATGTCCCCACTAGATGAGGCTACCACTGCTTTTGCTCTCTCCTCTCCAGAGAGCTTGTAGTTTGGCTACTAGATAACATTAATGCGGAATTTAAAACCCTAGGGTTACTCAAGGTTGCCTTGTTTTGAGGATAAGGTGACCAGTCTATTTTGACAATTTCAATAAAATTTAGAGAGCTAAGTGTTAAAGTGCACATAGACGCCCTTATTATAGTGCACTATAATCCATGGGTTGTTTAGTTAGTAACTGCTTATTTTAAAAATATTCCCATCATCACCTACTGCACACTGACTTATTTTGTAGCAGTTATTGGCTTAACAGAGGCACAAACATAGCACATCAGTGGAAAGAAGAAGCCTCTACTTCCTCTTAGATAAAAGTTGGGAATTAGCTTAGTAAACATATTTTCAGAAGCATAACCATGAGCCCACCTACTTTTACTTAGTGTACAGATTTATAGAGTAACAGGTGGATACAGAATTTTCACAGAAGAAGTTGGTTAAGTGTCCAACTTTTGATTTCAGCTCTAGTCATGATCTCAGGGTTGTGAGATGGAACCCCACATGGGGCTCTGTGCTTGGTGCAGAGTGTGCTTGAAATTCTCTCCCTCTGCCCCTTCTCCACTCACTCTCATTTCTCACACTAGAATAGATAAATAAATCTTAAGAAAAAAGAAGAGGGTCTTAAGAACAGCAACCTAGTAGAAAGAAGGAACTGGGGGTGGGGTTTGTTAGTAGCTACATTTGTATATAAAGAACACGGTCAGATGATTCTCTGGATTGTTCAGTGAAAGAGCTGAAGGGGGTGATGAGTGTTGGGTTAGAGAGGATTAAACATAAGTGGAGTGACAACTACTCAGTCGTCTGACCATCCACTTTGTGGAGCTACTGTAAGAGGATCAGATACTTAGCGGAATTGAAACAGTTCTGGTAAATGCAGATGGTGTCCTGGCACCTGGGAAGTCTTTGAGGGGAACCAGGGCAGAAGAGAGGGTCCTTTTATTTTTATTTATTTATTTTTTATTAATAAATTTATTTTTATGGTGTTCAATTTGCCAACATATAGAATAACACCCAGTGCTCATCCCGTCAAGTGCCCACCTCAGTGCCCGTCACCCAGTCACCCCCACCCCCTGCCCACCTCCCCTTCCATGACCCCTAGTTCGTTTCCCAGAGTTAGGAGTCTTTCATGTCCTGTCTCGAGATGGTCCTTTTAATCACAATAATGGCATACTATGTAATTGGACCAGCACTCACAGTGAAGATAACTATAAACACTGACAAAATATAAAAAACACCTTTAAAGCCTCAAAGACTAAGTTACTGAGCCAGGATTCTAGAAAGAATGGAAATCCAAGAGGCCTTTAGGGATTCTTTTGCACTGGGGGCATTTACAGGTTTGGAAACAAGAAACTGAGAGGCTAAGTTTTTGACAGCTTCCCAGGCCCAAGGGAGGCAAATTCTGAGTCCAAGACCAGCTGAGCTTAATGAGAGAGAGTAAGGCAGTCCCCGACACCCAAGAGCTCACCTGGGACTCATAGACAGGACTTGGTGTTGATCTGTTGTTGAACACAAACAATTTTGTAGAACATCATCAGACAAACCCACTCGATGTCTATGACGGTCGAAGACCAAAAAAGGCTGACTTCATAATCGTGTCTGAATTCAGGCAAAACATGAACATTGTCATCAGCACAGAAATGACCAAACACCTCCCTATCCTGACCAACAGGAGTGACTGCAGTCTCTTTACAAATTACAGCCTTAGCCTTGGTCTAATCTTCCCTCCTTATTAAGACACCCGCTTACAGAATTAGCCCCACTCCTGAGATGGTCTGAAACAAAACAAGGCCCTGCTTCATTAAGCCCTTCTCAATCACCTGACACATCCTCTAATAAGTCCTTCCCAGCATTTTCCTTCTGAGATGCCCCAGTGTCTCCACCGTGTGCATTCCCTCTTGCTGCAATGACTGGAAAAAAAACAAAACAAAACAAAACAAAAAAACCAGTTTATTTAAATGTTTAAATGACTACTCACCTTTGTATCTATTTGGGTGGTAATTTTTTTTATTATTATTGCTATAATCTTCTTGAGCTTTGTCCTGGGACACAGTTAAGTTACTTGAAAACAATTTGATCCCTTTGGATCTTGCTTTCAAGATTTTTGAGACAGGACTGAAGCCATGCTCCATGTAGGGTGATTGCTCCTTCCTACTGAGGCAAAACCCCTCTGGGTACTCTACTTGTTGGCTTGTTGATCTTGAGGTTTTCCAGTCGGACTGGCGGACGCACACACTGTTTCTGCCTGTGTGTGGGAGCCAGGTACCATTACCTGTACTCCTTTCCAGTGGTTTGTGTCTCTGGCTTATGTATTTTCCACAAACGCAGGCGCTGATCAATGATGAGTTGAACATTCAAGGGGAACCTTTGGCAGATCTCCAAAGCACGTTCTGTGTGTGGGGGTGGGGGGTGGGGGGGTGGGGGGGGTGGGCTCTGTCCTTTCGGTATTTTTCCCATGAACTCGAGTTTCCTTGCTTCCCCAGAATCTCAGCTGCATCTCTTCAACAGAAAATGTCTGCTGGGATCTGCCCGTGGTCTCCCTCCAGGCACAGCTGCGTGGAATCCCTTAAAGCAGTGAACTGGGACAATCTCAGGGCTGCCCTCATTTGTTTCCTTCTCTTCTGGGGTCACCGCTGCCTCCAGTTGCCTGACATTCTTTGTCTTGCAAACTGACTTATGTCCATTTTTTTTGGTTGTTCCAAGTGAGAGGATAAATCCCAAACCCTTACTCTATCTTGGCCAGAGTAGAAGTTCTTATAGACATTTAAGCTATATCTTTAAACAGCAGGAAGCCAAGAAATGTGTTTTGGTTTAATCAGTTGGTTGTGTAATTTGGAAGCATTAAAATTTCCTTTCAAAATAAAGCATTTAAGAAGCTCAGAACCCCTCTGGTTTCTTTTGCTGCCATTTTCCTGTTTGAAAATGTGCTATCAGTTATTGAGGTAATATTTAGAAAGAGTAAGAAGCACCAGAACTTTTCATTTGGCTATTAAATAAAAATTTTAAATGTGGTACAATTTCAGTTGTCTAACGTCAGGTCTGCTTAATATTCTGTTCTACTTCAGCAGTGTAAGATGTTTATTGTTACATTTTTCCGCTTTTGTTTTTAATAAACGTTGTGCACGGCATACTAAAGATAATCAATTTTTTATAAACCATCTTCCTGTCAGCTACAGGTTTAAAATTCTGACATTATGCTCTTCTCATTTTCTGTTGAAACTGAATGAGTTTAAAGGAAGCTACAGAATGTGTTTATTAGGTGGATTCCATATCCCCCACTCTCTCTCTCTCTCTCTCTCTCTCTCTATTTAGCATAGACCCTAGGTCTTTGTACTATCAGAAACTTTTTTTTTAGGTTAAAAATATTAAAACCATATTATAGATTTTGCCTTTATTTATTTGAAAATAAATAGAGGCATAGCAATAATTCTGTGAAGAACTTTCGACAGATTTTCAGAGATCCTTTTGAAAAGAGATGGAAGACAGAAGAGGAAGTGGTTTTCAAAACTGTAAGTTGGTTGGGTTTTCAGAGTGACAGCATCAAGTATTGATAAAGGTCAAGCTGTACCTATGTTAAGGGCAGAACATTCAGCAGCCACACTAGCAAAACAGAAGGGGAACAGGGAGATTCAGGAACATGTCATCTGTCTGGAGGCTATTTATCAGTTAGTTTATCCTGAAATCTCCCCACCTACAATATAGGCAGCATTAGGAAATAATTTTTAAGGCATTTGAGCACCTCAAGTATTGTCCAACTGGCTTTATCTGTTCATTTTTCAACTTGCAGCACTTTTTAAAAGATTTATTTATTAATTTGGGAGAAAGAGAGGGAATAGGGGAGAGGAGCAGAGGGAGAGGGAGAAGCAGACTCTTCACTGAGCCGGGAGCCCCATGTGGGAGGTGGGGCTGGATCTCAGGGGCTTGATCATGGGGTCTCCACCGTGGGAGCTCCATCCTAGGACCCTGAGATCAAGACCTGAGCCGAAGTTCAGACTCTTAACTGACTGAGAATGAGCCCCTCCATGAAGCCCCCAGCTTGTAGCACTTTAGAAGGAACAATCTTGGCCCTAGGGTGGAGGTTGGGGATAGTTGAAGGTAACAATAGAGAGTAAATAAAAATCTGACAATACTAGAGGAAGTGAAATAAGCTTTGTAGAGTACTCACAAGAATTCAGAAAGATATAGCAACACAAGATTATTTATTAGATCTCATTGGCCTCAAGGGTAGCATTTTATTACAAAATAACATAATCACTGATTATCATCAAGGTAGAAAACCTGTAAACAACTTGTAAAACATTTATAAACTGATTTTCACATATGATCTCAAATTGATTCTGACATTGACAATAACCCTCTGTAATAATTAAGGAAAGTATTATTGTCTCTAAATTGGACATAAGGAAGTGACTTATTTTAAGAAGATGGCAAGTTCGATTCTCTTGATTCTAGGTCCAGTTTGTAATAATAATAAAAACCTTGAGTCATTAATGTTTAAATCTGTTGAGAACACCCTAGGGGGAATGGAAACCTCTACAATATTTTTGAGAAATGTTTCCATTTAAAAACTAGTAAAAATCTTTGAACTTAAGTAAGTTTCAACTCTTGGGAAAAATAATTTTACCTCATTCATTGTCACTTGTTTGTCGGCCGACTCACAATACCCTGTGAGGTGCAGGGAAGAGGTGGAGGCGTGGTGTTTGGCCCCTAGCCTACAAGAAATGATTGTTTAAGGAAGAATATGAAGCACAAACCTGTTAACATAAGATATGGGCGGGTAGCACTAACTGAACAAGTGCCTGTAGATAGGGACTGGAAGGGGGCATGTGTCACTTCCAAGGTGGCATTTGCCTTGTGATAAGTAGGTTTACCTAGAGGACGTTGAGAGAGATGTATTGCACATAGAGTGTAGCTCCAGGAAGATGAGGAGATACTGGGCACATCCATCAATGCAAAGCTCCCTTGTCTGCCTGAAGCATGGAGCAAGTACAGGACAATCTGAAAGAAAAATTTTAAAAATGGAAAATATTGAAAATACATTCACTCAGCCAGCAGATATAAACAGATAGGCCAGGCTCTGCTCTAGGCTCTGGGCATTCAGCAGTGAGCAAAGTAGACAAACTCCCTGCCTGCAAGAAGCTTACGTTCTGGTGGAGAGACAGATCAAGCAAACAAATCAATACATCATGTAGTATCAGAAGTTGACAAATACTAAGAAGGAAAAAATTAAGCAGGCTGAGGTGATAGAAGCTGGGAGGTGGCAGGCGGGGGTGGACTCAGGTAGGAGTGCTCTTTTAGAGAGAGCCAATGGGGAGAGTTTGAGCGAGGACAGTTCAGAAGCCCAGGGTAAAGTGAAAGAGTGAGATTTATGAATTCCCTGGGCCACAAACATCCCATAGCTTATTCTGTTATCAGGAAAAAATTAATTAGAAACCCTATTTGATGAGAAAGAGTTCTAAGTAATAAGCTACGAAGCCCCCTGGACCTTACTCAACTTTGTTGTCTAGGATTCTGCAGCCCGATCCTGGAACCCTGTTTCCTCATCTCCCCCATCCCTTCTGTTCTCGTGGGCAGAGAGGAGTTCTGAGAACACACACACTGAGCTGGGCCCTGTGACAAGGAATGTCGCCAAAGTACCCCCCGCTTCCTCTCCATCCTTTGCCCCGTCCCTCCCCTGCTGCAGCATTAGATACCCAAGAGTTGGCCTTCGGTTCCTCCTCTTCTTTGGCCCCCTTTTCTGCACTCATCTGTTTCCAGCCGACTTCCCCACGCCACGGTGCCCCTCTAGCTACAGGAAATGCCATGCTGAGGGGCTCCATTCAACCCTGTGCCTTTAGCCCTCGGTGTAGGCTACCTCCTAGACTTTTGCTCCTCTGCTTTATCAAATTGTTTATCCAAGTTGACATGAAAAAACATAGAAAAAAGAAAAAAAAATTAAAGTTTGAGAGTTAACTAGGATCTAATAATAGCAGCACTTGAATTGAATGCTGAGCCAAAGGACAGGCTGCAAAATCAAATGTATGGCAGGACAAAGTACAAACACCAGAATATGAGGAAGGTGTGTAAGATGACAAAAGCCAAGCTGGTTTTATTTCACTTGAGAATAACACCTGTGTGGGCCTTTAATGCCCTAGGATCTAAACCAAACACCTGGACAGAGCATCAGAAGGCCCATGTGGCACATAGGCTGCCAGTTGGCCCCCCACGGTCTCCACGTGGGTACCTGCCTCTCTGTGTACATAGGAGGAAGCCACAGAAAGTTTTAAGCAGGGGGGTGACATGATCAAGCGGTAGTGCAAAGGATGAATCTGGCATCAGACCAGGCCTTGAGGAGTCCAGGAGACTTGTTTGAAGGCCATTGTGAGGAGCAAGGGGGACCTAGACGACTTGAATGGCTCTGAGAATTCTTTAAACTTTGGATACAAAGAGATTGAAAGCGAAGGATCAAAAGGACTTCGCAACAACCTGGAGAGGGGGCAGGATCAAAATAGGTCTATGGTCCAATCACAGATGATGGAGGAGGGCTTGAAGCAAGACAAAGTCTTGTGGTTTTGGACTAAAGCTCTTGTCTGAAGCCCCATTCGTCTTTACCATAATGAACCAGCCAGTGCTGTAATCAGGAAGTATGCAAAGTTCTGGGTCTTACCAGAACAGAAAGTGAAATCAAAAGCACCTTCCCTTTCACTCAAATCTGCAACAGCATGGAGTAAGGTAACATATCAATATTTCTCTTCAATTTTGTCTTAAAGCTCAGAATTTTTCAGTGAGAATGATTGATTACTAGAACTTAAGCTACAAAAAATGCTAGATTGAGGAGCTCTTGTGATGTAAGGTGAGGCCTGGGGGAAGGGAGCGAATCTGGCACTACTGCCTTGCAAAGTATGTGAGGTTAAGGTTGGGAGTTGATTTAAGAATCCCTCTGCTTTACTGACTCACTCTCTTTCAGAGATCTTTTAGCCTTTCCCAGACATTTGCTGCAATTCCTGTCTTGGATCGCAGGATGTTTTTGTTCACTGCAGTGCTCTTGGATGTAAAGGAAAGTCCCCGAGACCAAGGGTCAAGGACTATATATTCATCCCCATTTTGCTTGAAATTTCCCATGTGATTTTGGGAAAGTCACTTACTCTTAGGTTCCTTATCCAGACACCAAAGATTTCTATCAGCCGGCCTTTCAAGGGCTGTATGAATAAATAGCAAGGCCTTTTTCTCCAGTCTTGACCAATGAAATACAGCTTTCTTGGAGTGTGTCTGCTACAAGTAGGGACAGAACTAATCCTTAATTTATGCCAGATAATTCAAGTAATAATAATCACAATAATAATTTAATAGTTAACATTCATTATGTGCTTTGTATAGGCTAGTTGCGGCGCTATATCAAATTCTTCCTATGAGTTATTTCATTTAATCTTCCTAAGGTGAGGATAGTATGATTATTACACTATTTTATAAGGTTAGAAAACTTACACTCAAAAAATAAAAAAAATTGGGCAGCCCAGGTGGCTCAGCGGTTTGGCTCAGCGGTTTGGCACAGCCTTCGGCCCAGGGTGTGATTCTGGAGACCTGGGATCAAGTCCCATGTCGGGCTCCCTGCATGGAGCCTGCTTCTCCCTCTGCCTGTGTCTCTCATGAATAAATAAATAAAATCTTTAAAAAGATTGTCCAAAAATCATATAGGTAAGTGCATTGGAACTAGTATTAGAATCCAAGCACTCTGATTCCCAAGCTCATGACTTATCAAATAAGCAATTATTCAAACATTTTCATTTTTAAAACATTCAGAAATTTGAGGTAATAGACCAATTATGGTTTTGTGTTTTAGAGGTTCTTGGAACACTAAGGTTTAGTAGCTGTAATTTTTTTTTTCAAAGATTTATTTATTTGGGGACAAAGAGCATGAAGGAGGAGGGGCAGAGGAAGAGGGAGAGAGACTCTCCAGGAGACTCCTTGCTGAGTGTGGAGCCCAATGGGGGGCTCGATTTCAAGACCCTGGGATCATGACCTGAGCTGAAACCAAGAGTCAGACACTCAACCGAAAGAATCCTTCAGGTGCTCCTAGCCGTAATATAATGCTTACCTAAAAAAGATAGGAAAAATGTCATTATCTTTTTTTTTTAAGATTTTATTTATTTATTCATGAGAGACACAGAGAGAGGCAGAGACACAGGCAGAGGGAGAAGCAGGCTCCCTGCAGGGAGCCCGACGTGGGACTCGAGGATCATGCCTTGGGCCAGAAGCAGGTGCTCAACCACTGAGCCACACAGACATCCCTCATTATCTTTTTAATGAAAAAATTTTCCCCAGCTTATTGAAGTATAACTGACATTATATTATTATATAAGTTTAAAGTGTACGACGTATTGATTTGATACATTACATATTACAAAATGATTACCACCATTGCATTAGCTAACACCTCCATCCCATCCCATAATTACCATTTCTTTCTTGTGGTGAGAAAGTTACAGACCTACTCTTTTGAGAATACACTGAGAATCTACTCAACATTCAAGTACAAGATACAGTATGATAATCTACAATCACTGCTGTACATTAGATCCCTAGAACTTGTTAAATCGTTTTGTGCCCATTTCCCCCACTGCACAGCTCCTGGTAACCACCACTCTACTCTGTTTCTCTGAGCATTGCTTTTGTAGATTCTACACATACATGATATACGGTATTTATGTGTCTTTCTCTGTCTGACTTATTTCACTTGTCCTTAGTGAAATAATACATAAATATTCTCACTAAGAATATTAGAAACTCAAACTTTTTTCCTGTATCTTTTGATGTTTTGGAAATATATGAAGGGTAAACACTGAACTTGACCAGCATCCTTTCCACCAACAGCCATAGAATAAAGCCATTCAGATGATGCTATTCATTGAAAGAGGTGAAGTTCAACACCATTAATAATTATACCTGGTGTCCAAAGAACATAGAGTTTCATAGTGACTCAAGACAAAATAGAGACCACCTGTGCAGCTTATTTTCAGGTGTCCAGGATACAGCTAGAATGATGTAGCCAAATGTTAAAAACATTTAAACATTAATTCACTAAATCATTAGTGAATTCATTAGTGAATTCATTAATTCTTCATTAAACATAATTCACGCAGTGAATTTATATACCTGCCTTATGTTTATTGCATAAGAATGCAGAGGGAATTCTATACATGCAGTTTTAAGGCAGAGTCCTTTCTTTCATTTGGCCTCTACAGGACTTTTTTGTAATAACTAAATGATAGCTCAATTTCTACTTTATTGTGTGGTTATTTAGCTTGATCCTAACAGCAGGTTTTCTCCATTCACAAACATAGTTTTACTTTTTAAAGATTTATTTATTAATTGAATTCTTTTTCTACATGCTATAAATGTTTTCTTTTTCCTCCTAGGTCAAATCCATCTTTGAAACATATCATTCGGATCCTGTGTGATGTAACTGGAGCTAGTACAGTGCTGTAGAGAATTATGCAATTTAGCCTGGATATTAATTTGTTCTGGAGAATGATTTAGTATCCATTTGTCTACAATGGCTAATTCATGCAGAAAACTGATATTTAATATTTACATGGGATTTTACTGCTCAGCCATCTTGCCCAAAATATGCATTTGTTCTCAATTTTCAATGTCATCTATTGATCTGTTAAATACAGACCCTGGGGCTTTCCCAGTAGCCACCAGTGGGGAACCATTTCCTTGGAATAAGCTAAGGCTCCCCAGCATGGTCGTTCCCCTCCACTATGACCTCTTGGTCCATCCAAATCTCACCTCTCTGGACTTTGTTGCATCTGAGAAGATTGAAGTCCTGGTCAGAGATGCAACCCAATTTATCATCTTGCATAGCAAAGATCTTGAAATCATGAATGTCATCCTTCAATCAGAGGAAGATCTGAGATACAGGAAACCAGGGAAAAGGCTGAACATTTTGCATTATCCTGCTCATGAACAAATTGCACTGTTGGTTCCAGAGAAACTTATGGCTGATTTGAGATACTCTGTGGCAATTGATTTCCAGGCCAATTTAGCCAACGGTTTTGAAGGATTTTATAAAAGCACATACAGAACTCATGGTGGTAAAACAAGGTAGGACATTGCTCTAGCTGTTTAGTCTCTTGTGATACTTTCCTTATGGGTGACATCTGTTTGCCAGGAGCCCATTTCAGCAGTCTTTTATGAAAAGTTTAATAAACTGTGAGAAACTTGGAAGAAGCAGCAGCTCTGCGATTTATTAAGGAAATCTCAATAAAGATGGGAACACAAAATGCAGAGGCATAAACAACTAGAGGGAGAATGACTAGGACAGATGAGTATGTGACTGTGTTGAGACAGGTATATTCATGTGCTAGGGAGAAGGACTGTCCTGGCACAGAAAGCTGAAATAGGGAAGGCTTCTCAAAGGAGGTGAGTCTTGATCTGGAACCAGAAGGAAATGCAAGTGAGATTTGGGTTGAGAGAAAGGAAGTGAGAATGTGTGTACATTGCCCAGGAAACAGCATGACTCAAATCCAAGAGGCAGGAACAAGTCTGTTTGGAGAAATGAGAAATATGGATTGACCGGCATGGATAAGGACAGTGACAAAGGAGAGAAGTAGAGTATAAAGGAGTCAGATCATGCAAAGACTTTGAACCTCTTGTAGGGAGGTTAGGCTTTTCCTCCAGTGCAGTAGGAATTCTCAGGAGCTTCTGGTCTGAGGTATGCTCCATAAAGCTCAAGTATATGTTGAGAGTACATTATAGAGAGGGGGAGAGGGGACATAGAGGACGGCAATTATTTAGGAGGCCGTTCCAGTGATGTGAGCAAGAAGTGAGGGTGGCTTGAGCCAGGCTAGTGGCAGTGCTTATGGAGTCAAGTGACTGAACTTGGCATTTGTTTTGGAGGGTAAAACGGAATTTTCTGATAGTTATGTGAAATTAGAGAAAGAGAAGCATCAATGATGCTTTATAGAGTGGATGCTTTGGTTGCCCACGGCCAGGGTCCATCTGGGAGGGAAGAGGAGTCTGGTTTCAGTACTTTCCCACCTTTTATCAGTGACACTCAACAGCCAGTTAGAGAAACCCAAATACAGTGGCTTAACCACAGAGGAGGCCATTATTTTCTCATGCAACAGGAAGTCCAGAAACAGGACAGCCCAGGTTTGCTACAACCCTCTTCCGTGCTATCCGGGACCCAGGCTGCTTCTATCTTTCTGCTCAGCACCCCTGGCATGTGGCTTTCCTCCTAATACAAAATGATTTCTGCACCTCTAGGCATCAAGTCCACATTGTAGGAAGGGGGTGGGGGGTTGGAGGAGAGAAAAAGACAAAAAGAAACATTTCAGCTGAATATTTTACAAAGTTTTCCCACTCATTGACTTTAACCAGGCCAGAATGAGTTATATTGCTCCACCAAGTTGCAAGAGAGTCTGAAGAGGTGATTCTTTTATCTGGACACATTGTCTTCTTGAGTAAAATCAGGATTTCATTGGCATTGGAGAAGGGGAATGAGTGGGTGACTTTAGCAATGTCTGCTACATATCTCTTCTTTCCCGCCTTAGGTGCTCACTACCCTCTGGGGACTCATGTGCCGTCCCCCTCCCCTGCCTAGTCCCCAGAAGTCCACTTAGGGGAGTTCTTTAGGCCCATGTCTTTGCCCCTCCCCTTGGGGACACCCCCTCAATGCAACCTCATTTCTCATGGGTCTAATCTCAGCCAGCGTAGTGCCAGATGGGGAATTTATTATCAATTTTGCTCACTTAGGCAACATGTGACCAGTGTGGCTTTTTCATTTTTTGAAGTGACAAAGCCTTCACCCCAAAGAAGTACTTTTTAAGGATATTATTTTGGGAGATGTGGGAAATTGGGAGGGGAGGGGAGGATTTTTTTGAGTACAGCTCTTGTAACTAACCTCAGGCTATTTGTGACTCTTCTTAAGATTAATTAGTTCTCTTCATACTCAATCACATAGTAGGTCTAACACATAGGATGATTTGCAGGACAGCGTCAAGAGACTCATGAATCTCTCTCTCTCTCTCTCACACACACACACACACTCACACGCACACACACACACACACACACACGACTTAACCTAAAATATAGAATAATCCAGTCAACATAGTTCTTTGAGAAGCAAGAAATCACTACTTTGCATGCAGAGCTAAAACTAATTGTGCAAGTAGCAGAAAAGAAATTGAATTTTTCACTTTCCCAATATAGACTTACTATAAACAAAAGTTCACAGCAGTGAAAATTCTTCTGGGCATGTGGAACTCTTTTATTCTTGTAGTAGCTGCTACCAAATCCAAATAAAGCCGGAAGTTCCAAGCAAATCGTTTTGATCCCCAGCCTCATTCTCCAATCTATATTATAGAAACAAAGTGAATCGAGGCACAATTATCCTGACAACTCCTCTTCTTTCCCTCCTGGGCCTTCACCTTTATCTCTTCTCCTTCTCTAACAAAACTCTGCACTCTAGGTTTGTTTCTTAATTGAAGCTTAAAGTCCAAAGAATACGTCTATAATTATACAATTTCAGGCATTATCAAGGTGATAAGGTAGAGAGATTTGTCAGAATAACTATGTATCTATTATAGTCTGTGGACTGGAGCTACTTTGCTGGAAAGCAGAGAAAACTAGAAGTTTCTGGGAGTTAGACTCTGTGCCCCACCCCCCCACCCCCCCCACCCCCGTGGGGTACAGAATATGAAATCCCAGCTCCTTGCTTCCGACAGGGGAAATCTCAAAGGTGTAGTTTCCATTCCAGAGCTCCCCAGAGTGCAGGCTGAAGCTGGATCCAGCCTGGCTTTTTCTTCTGTCCTCTCCTGTTTCCCTCGCTCCTTACCTACCTCCTTAGCATCTCCTGGGAGGCATGTTTTTAATAAAGCAGGGCCTGCTTCCTGAGAACACAACCTAAGACATCCCTGATATTCACAAGTACTCAAATCTCCAACTGAAGCCCCCTCCTTAGGGATGGTCCTTACCCACTAATAATCGTAGTCACTTTTGGCATCAAATTGATGGGGCGTGCCTATTTCATTTAGCAGCTGAGTTACTGAAAGTCTCTGATCCTTGTCAACTACGAGTATGAAGGAGGTCATGTAAGTGGACTGTGCAGCACTGTGCATTATTCATGATTGGCAGCCACCAAACACAATTTTACCCCTGTTTTATTTAAGAAGACAGCCTAGATTCACTAAGATGATGGTTTGAGAAGTCAAATATATCACCTCCAGGATTGATAACCTGTGTCCTGATGGCATAGTGCATTTCTTTTCTTGGTTTCACTTGCAAATTCTGGCCGGTGGTTTCTTAACTTCACAGAATAATTGCAGTAACGGATTTTGAGCCAACTGGAGCACGGATGGCTTTCCCTTGTTTTGATGAACCACTGTTTAAAGCCAAATTTTCCATCAAGATAAGAAGAGAAAGTGGACACATTGCACTCTCCAACATGCCAAAGGTATTGTCACTTTCAGAAACTTTGGGGGAATCATCGCAAGTTGACCCTTGGTCTTTGTATTTATTTATTTATTTATTTATTTATTTATTTATTTATTTATTCATTCATTCATTCATTCATTCATTCATTTATATTTCCTGTTTTCAAATTTCAGCCGTTATTTATTTTTTTTATCCACTTACATATTCTATAATAACCCCAATCCTTCTAGATTTTAACATCATTCTGTGTGGGGCATTGTTATACCAGAAGTTAAAAAAAAACACAAAGTGATTTATATTTTATTTGTATTCATATGGAAACAATGTTCCTTTTAAATCTGTGTTACTTGGCTAGGGATGAAATTCAGAACCACCCAGACAGAGCAGCACTTCTCAAACTTTAATATTCGGATGAGTCATCTGAGGATCTTGTTAAAATTTAGATTCTGATCCAGCTTGGAATGAGGCTCAAAGTGCTGGCTTTTTAACAAGCTCCCAGGTGATACCACTGCTGCTGGTCCAGGCATCACATTTAGAGCGGGAAGGATCTAGAGAACCCTGCCTGGGCTCGACCCTGGAAATTCTGAGCTAGTGATCTCTGATCTCTGATGAAACTTAGAAATTCTTTTTTTTTTCTTTTAAGTTCCATGGGTAACTCTTAAGATCGTCTGTGAAATTCATCTATTGTAGCCATATACTTTTTTTTTAATTGAAAGAGACACTTGAACATTTTATTTGGACTCAAAATTCAGAGACTCAGAAAGATACAGCAGGCTATGGGCCTCATTTGATATTTCCTCACTAATGATATACTTGCCATTTGTGATGTTGGACAAAAAATATAAAATATTTCTCAACCACTGCTTGGAAAGTGAGACAAAATTAGAGACTATTCTGATTGTTCTTCAGCAAAATGAGCAGCCCAGAAAGCAGCCGGGCCATCACAAGCCAGCAAGGGGCCCTACCGCATTTTTCTCTCTGCCCTCCACAGAGATGGGCCTCTATGGATGAAGGGGAGAAATGAGTCGATAACATGAGACACTGAATTTCCCTAGATTTCGGTTTCATGCTGGTAAAGGTATTTGCTCTGATACACTGGCAGAGCAGATCAAGGGGGAAAGTGACAATACTCCATGTGACACATATCCTAGTTTTTCCCCGATCACACGGACAGCAATTTAATCAGCCCACTCGTTTCAGGGTAAAAATGATCCTCTACTTGGAACTCCAAGTCTGCTTTCTAACTAAACGTTCATTTAAGGGCAGCTCAGTCTCTTTCCCGGCAGCTTTTAATTAATGTCATTTTTCCTATGAACAATCATGGAAGGTAATAAAAATATACTTATTGAAGCCTTTTAATTAAAATGCGGTGCAAATATAATTGCCATTTCATTATATGAGAATTTGGGTTTTTTTATCTTTAGAATCCTCCAGCCATTTCTCATATTTAAGACAAATAAGTGAATATTTCAAAAATGTTTTATGCAATCCTTGAATACTTGCATTGCCTCAACTGACTTGTTCAGTTCTTTGGATCGTGCCTTTTCCAGCAAATACTGGCTTGACTTTCTGCTTCTCACCGACATGCCCAACCCAGGCTCTCTCAAAGTTGGCCGAAAAAGGGCAACTGAAGAAATGCCACAATCGTACACTCTGGCCAATCGCTGTAGCAATTAAGTTGGGTTATGGATTGGTGAGAAGAAGCAACACATGCTAAGTTCTCAATCTGTTTAGTTAAGAATACAAGATTTCAAGGAAGCGAGGTAGCCAGCTAAGTTCTACTAGAGGCAGCCTATCTTTGGGGCCTCTCTTTGTTCCCTTCATTCCTTAAAGGAACACACACCTGCTGGCGACACTTGCTATGTAAGTAAAGTCCTGCCAATATTGAGAAACAGCTAAATCCTTGTCTAGCAACAAGTGTTCCCTACTTGGAGATTACATCATCATCCTGGAAGAACATACACTAACACCTCATACGCTTCCATTTAAGGCAATGTTAATCTACACGGGTTGTTCCCAGTTCCTGAACAAAACTCAGCCTCCATGGGCTACATCTGCATCTGGAGGGAGAACACAGAGGGATCGCCCATTTGTCTCCTAACCACTCCTGCCACCAGTGTCTAGTGTCACAGACTCTCATTCTCCCGTAGTCCCACAGCCTTCCTCCTCCTTCCCTCCCAGCTCTAACACCCTAGCCCTATTTTTTTTTTTTTTTTTACAGAGTTTGTTCCTAAGACTACGGTCATAAGGCCCTCTCCCCGGCCTCTGCCATAATCCTCACCTCTGTAGAAATATGTGCTCATAGAATTCTGGTTGAGTCAGACTCCTAAAAAAAAAGAGATTGTTTTTCTGCAAAGTTAACTTGTAGGATATATAATATGATATATATATATCATAGTCCAGTATATACTGCCACCTTTTTAAAAGTATTTGGTCAGTGTCTTCTGCTTTATTAAAACTTTGGACCTCATTTTTTAAAAAATAGAATTCTGTAGAATCAAATCCTGTTGCACAAACACTAAATAGCACAAACATTTGTTATTTAAGAAGGCGAGGCAGTTTCTGGTAACACTTCAAGCTATTTTCTCTTGCCAAACCAAACTGCGATCTTATCCAAACAGATAAAATATGTTTAACAAGCCCTGGGTAGTGCTGTCACGAGCCTGATGCCTTCAAAGGGATGTTGGGAGGGGAAAGCTAGTCTAAGAGCTGTTACCCATTTGAAGAAAGCAGTATTTTCAGATTCTTGGATCTGTGTCCGTTCAATATTTGGGGGCATTGTACCATGGTGGAGACCATCTCTGGGGCAAGTTATCCTGAGCAAATAAAGATAGAATTTGGTAATTAACTCAGTGATTTTGATAGATGTGGCTGACCAGTCTGTAGGCTTAAAACTTCTTACTTCTTCCGGAGATAGGCAGAAGCTTAAATTACTAATGACCTCCTTGGCCTGCCTGCTTTCATTGCTGAATCAATGAAGCAAAGATAAAATAAGACTATGACTCAAGCTGTCACACAGCGAGTGAAAGAATGAGCAATGTCTTTGGAGTCACACGGTCACATCCACATCTTGGTCTTGCTGTGGAACTAGCCATGTGATCCTGGGCCAATTCAGTTAATGTTTCTGAGGCTCTGTTTCCTCACCTGTGAAATAACACCTACCTCACACATAAATAATAAGAGGATTAAAAGATGATGAAAAGTATTTCACGGAGTTTTGCGTCCCATTCCCTTCTGCAACAGAGATTTCTTATATAACAAACAAAGGGAAAGGAGACATTCTTTGATATTTTTCCTTAGAAGTACAGATTTTGAATTTATGCCAGTGTTGGAGATTACTGCATTTCAAAAAAGTAGAACCATCTAAAATATTTTTATGCTTTCAAGAAACAAAATAAGAAATAAGATTTGGCATCATTCTGGAATCCCAAAAGTGGTACACTGAGTCTTCGAGGAAGTCCAGGGATTAAAAAAAAAAAAAAAAAAAAAAAAACAACCCACAAAAGGAGGAGGGGAGAGATCACAATATTATGATGGGCCATTAATTTCCTATAATGGCATCAAGTGTCCTTCAAAGTGTCAGGACCTTCCTCTAACTAACCTGGCTTAAGTCATGGACATTGTAAAATAGTCACATTTTCAAGTACTGTTTTTTCCTCTTCCTGTAGGTTAAGACAATTGAACTTGAGGGAGGCATCTTAGAAGATCACTTTGAAACTTCAGTAAAAATGAGTACATACCTTGTAGCCTACGTAGTTTGTGATTTCATCTCTGTGAGTGGCACAACCTCCTCAGGGGTCAAGGTGAGATTGAGTTCTAATTTTATGCACTGTCCTGAGAGCAATAAGCTTTTATTAGATTAAGATTTCTTTTTCTCTTATTACTAAAGTATCATGCTTATTTTACAAAATAGGCAAAAAATAAATTGTTTATAAATCCCATCACCAAGATATAATGATTGATAATTTAGTGTAAACTTTTCAAATATTTTCTGTATGTATGTCAGTAGATGAGAGTGTATACAATAGCTGTATATACTTACTCTTTACAAAATAAAGTTTAACCTTATTTCACTCTATTTTTACCATAATATGCCATAAGAACTGAATGCCATTAAATTTTTCTATAATATTTTGTTATAATATTTTAGAGTATATTTTATGGATATTTCTATAATATTATGTTCATAATACCTTAGTGTTATATTGCATGGATGTACCAAAAATTTTAATCAGTATCTTGTTTTAGGACATTCATATTGTTTCCAATTGTTTTCTATAATAACTTTTTTCCCCAATGAGAGGTAGACTTTGTAATTTTTAAAGTCTTCATTATTTGAAAAAATTTACAACACCCAGTGAGTATCTTACAGTTTTGCAAATATCAGTAGAGAAACATCATTATCATCATCTCCTTACCCTGAAGAGCCAAATGTAGACATAAAAATATTCAAAGAACCATAAAATAATGCTTATTAAAAACACCTATAATATGGCTATTTCAACTTATATACTTATTATACTTACAGATATATAGATATATATATCTACAATGTATCTACATACATAACATACCCAGCTTCAGGTGTGCATAGGTAACAGAAGTGTGAGCAGTCTGAGGGCACTATACTTCAAGTTCCAGTGAGCTTCCTAGGTTTCACATCCCAGCTCTACAATTTTCTATATAGGTGTATGGGTGACTTGGAGCAAATTAATTTTCATGTGTTTCTATCTTTTCATAAGGTTGTTGAGAGAATTCAGTTAGATTTCACATGTATACATTTAGCACTGTGCCTGATAAGCCATCAAAAAATGGTAACTATTAACATATCCTTCCTATAAAAGTTCTTAGGGATTTCAGATAATTCAGAGCAAGAAAGCAAATCATGAAATGAAAGTAAACCCATCCCTGAAACCTGATAAAAGTGGAATGTAATTTTATTTTTTTCCACTCAGTGGCTATTTACTTGGAGGGAGTAAATGAACATATTTGGATATTCTTGAGTTTAGAGTCAACTAGATGGGAAGATGGATCCAATAAGTTCTTGAAGACTTTCCAACTTATGTACTTATGTTTTATTTGACTTGTGCTGGTGGACACAATTCTGGAAGGCTAACACTCAAGTGCTAGAATGCATGTCAGTGATGAGTTCAAGTGGCATCTCATGATAAAATGGATCCATATAGCTTGAAATTTACAGATTAGCACCTAGGAAATGAATTATAACAGGGAACACAGGGTTGTTTGTAATTCTTAAGACTGACTTTTGCTGTAATACTTTATGGAACATCTTATCCCCATCAAAAACATTCTTAATTCTTAATCATTTCTTGAAAAATGTGGTCTACCTTTCTTTGAGTGAGGACTGTCAGGAATGGAATTGTGCCAAGGATTTGTGATATTCAAAGACCACTTCTTCTGATTAATATTTCCAGGTGTCTATCTATGCATCCCCAGACAAATGGAGTCAAACACATTATGCTTTGGAAGCATCATTAAAGCTACTTAATTTTTATGAAAATTACTTTGATATCAACTATCCACTCCCCAAACTGGGTAGGTTCAAATTCCATGTCATTATATTTATTTTTGCTTATAAACCTTGCTTTGATTTTTTATATGTGATTTAAATGAGTACTGAAGAGATTCAGTTAGCCCAGGAAGCAATAATTTTACTTCAGAGATGGTTCTTGAGCATAGAGAAGGTATTTATGAGAAGTACAAGTAGTGTGGATCATTTTATTCTTTTATTAGGTTCATATTAAAATAGCTGCATGGCAGGTTAGATTTAATCGAATGAAGTTTCCAGAGCATACAACCTTTTTCTGTGCCTTAAAGATCATATGAAATGTATTTATTTTTTTAAGATTTTATTTATTTATTCATGAGAGACACAGAGAGAGAGACAGATAGAGAGACACAGGGAGAGGGAGAAGCAGGCTCCATGCAGGCCCCATGCTCGATGTGGGACTCGATCCCCGGTCTCCAGGATCACACCCTGGGCTGAAGGCCGCGCTAAACCGCTGAGCCACCCAGGCTGCCCGAAATGTATTTTATTTTTAAAAATATTTTACTTATTTATTTATTTGAGAGAGAGAGAGAGAAAGTTTGAGCATGAGCAGGAGGAGAAGCAGATGGAGAGAGAAAGGGAGAAGCAGACTCTTCACTGATCAGGGAGCCCAACTCGGGGCTCAATCCCAGGAATTTGGGATCATGACCTGAGCCAAAGGCAGATGCTTACCCGACTGAGCCACCTAGGCGACCCTATAAAATGTATTTTAAAAATAACTGAAAAGAAGGGTACAGTATAGGAAAAATTAAACCAGATATAAGTATCTCTAATGACTATAGGAAATAATCCAATTAATATAAAATCATCAGTGCAATTTACAAAAGGAATTATTCCCACAGGTGAAGTACCAATGAATACTAATCTTTATTGATGCTAATTTATTTTTTGATTGTCTTATAAATATTTGTTTTTATCCACTAGAATTAACTAGTGTTAATTCCAGGCAATGTAATCACAAGTCAAGTGGCTTGGTTTGTTTCAACTTAAAAAGAATTACCTTTCTTTTTAGTCAAACAGTACTTCTTCCAAAATGACATAGCAGAATAAAAAGTAAAAATTCCAAGATTAAATATTAGCCAGAAATTTTATGACCTATGTGACACCAATGGCAAAGGATAAACATACACACACACACAGAGATATAATATAAATTAATATACGTTATGCCCGAGTTGCTTAAAGCTGATCACATTTCACTTTTTTTACTCAAGACTTTGTTAAGAGGTAGAAAAAATATCAATGCTGAAAAGGAAATTGAGGTCAGAAATAATTGATGCCCATAGCTTTTTTCCTGTACTGCCTTAGAAAGGACACTTGCTCATAATAGAGGCTGTATGTTCTTGAAGTACTAATTGAAATATTGACAATAGAGATTTCTCCTAAAAGATGTTTTCTGAAATTAAAATCTCATATCATTCTCTGTTTTATAGAAATGAGTTCATTATGTTTTGATGAATCTCAAACATACTAAAAATTATTTAACACCTTTCAAAGTTTTTGAGTAGTATTAATACAAAATATGAGTATTTTTTAAAAATTATTTCTTTATTCATGAGAGACGCAGAGAGAGAGAGGCACAGACACAGAGAGAGGGAGAAGCAGGCTCCATGCAGGGAGCCCGACGTGGGACTCATTTGGGGACTCCAGGATCATGCCCTGGGACAAAGCTGGCGCTAAACCGCTAAGCCAACAGGGCTGCCCTAATATGAGTATTTTTTTAGAAAATAATTTTTTTAGCAGTAATGCACCCAAGGTATTTGCCGAGTTTAGCATGCTTCAAAACAAATGGTTAAATGTCAACAGGTTACTTCAGCTCTAACCAAAGCTGTATTGATAGAATTAATGCTGCTCAGTGATGGGTACTGACTATTTTCAGTGCAACTACGAGATACTGTGTCAATGTTACAATAGACTTGATGTTTCCAGAAAACCTACTTATATGTGAAAGCATCACAATGTATTTGAGGAGAAAGTAAACCTCATTTCTAAAAAAAAAAAAAAAAAAAAAAAAAAAAATTTCTGGTGCAGAAGCCATAATGATCAAATATGGTTGTTCTTATTTCTTAGATCTAATTGCCATTCCTGACTTTGAATCTGGAGCCATGGAAAATTGGGGCCTCATCACATATAAAGAGACATCCCTGCTCTTTGATACTAAGACTTCTTCTGCTTCTGATAAACTATGGGTCACCAAAGTCATAGCCCATGAACTAGCACACCAGGTACCTGACACTCATGACAGTTTCTTAGTATCAGCCCAAAAAAAGCATTGTACAGGACATCAGCAGTCTTCCTGAAACAACATAAAATTATATCGTTTTACCCTTAGAGGGAACCTTAGAGACTATCAAGCCAAACAGTATGTCAAGTAGCAGAGATTTCAATTTCTAGACTAGGAGACTCACACAGGAGTGTTATCACAGGAGTGTTATCACTGGCCACTGTGTCATCTAAAACTCTTTAAGGCAAAGCCTTCCAATGTATTTTTTTAAAATATTTTTTTAATTTATTTATGACAGTCACACACAGAGAGAGAGAGAGGCAGAGACACAGGCAGAGGGAGAAGCAGGCTCCATGCACCGGGAGCCCGATGTGGGATTCGATCCCGGGTCTCCAGGATCGCGCCCTGGGCCAAAGGCAGGCGCCAAACCGCTGCACCACCCAGGGATCCCTTTCCAATGTATTTTAGTAAAGAAGGTATGGATTATGCAGATACATAGGACACAGAATTGGAAACCCTACAAGTAGAGATTTCTATTAAAAGTATTTCTCCTTATACCCCTAGTCTAGGGCAAAACCAATCTCCCTTCAGTTGAAACCTGTCATTATATAGCCATCACGAGTACTTCAAGTCCAAGCCATTACAGGCAGCTGACCCTAGACACATTACCTAATCCTCTAAATTTCATTGTCTTTGTCTATAAAATTAAATTAATAAACTCCCTGCTTCTTGCAGCTGTTGTAAAGAATTACAGATAAGTGTCAGTGCCTGTCACACTCAATAAGTGTTGGTTATTAATGATGGCAGCACTGATCTCTGCTACTGCTACCATTTCTTGCAGGCTACAAAATTTCCATTTCCTAGGCCCATCTATCAACACTGTATTAGATGCAAATATGGAAGTGTAAAACTAGCTGTATGGATATCAGAGACTATTTTCCACTCTATTTCATTTCTGAAAATCCCTAGTAACAAAGTGAATTGTTAAGGGCCCCAGAAATTCTCCTTCACCATGTAGACAAATACCATTTTATTGTATTTACTAGAAGCCAGCAATATCTTATTTTTAATTTTTAACTTTCCCTTTATCATTATTATAATAATACGTTGGATTTTAAGTAGTGAACTAAGTACCCAATTACATAGGAACCATGCTCAGCACTGTACTCTAAGAACATATGTACAGTTTCCTCTGGTTTAGAATCTCCCCACTGGCCCATCTTAGGGCTTTTGATCATTAGTCACTGATAGCCCTAGAGCACTTGACTGAATGTGAGGATTTCTAATCTTTCTACTGAATGTTCATAGAGAAATGGTTGGAGAGCTCTACTTCTGAGGCTCCGCTAGGCCTTCCTTTTACAGCTTCTCTTTCATTGGAGATGCAGAGTCTAGAGCTGAAGCAGTAGGCAGCAGTGGAATTTTTGTCTTGACATTTTTGTTTCCCCATTTGTCTCCATGCGACCATTCACTCTGACAAAGACTCCCAACACCAACTGAGTGGGTCAAGGGTCCATAACATGGCATACAAGGTGCCCAGGATGAAGCCCTTCTCCACTTCATCTCTTACCAAACCTAAGCTTTAGCCATCCCAGGCTATCTGCCATTTCTGAATAAGCCAGGTTGTATTGCTCCTTTATGCTTTTGCTCCTACTACTTAATCTGCCTAGAGCACACACTATTCCCAACAAGAAGACTCAGGGAACCAATCATTTCCTAACTAACTTAGGCACTCTCCTAGAAGAACTTATTTTTAACCCCTGGAATCCTCTCTATCCCTTGTACAGGCATTGGTCATAGCATCATAATGTTTCATTGTATTTATCTATCACTTGACCTCTGTCATTTGTATTGGGGCAGAGGCTGTATTACATACATCTTTATATTTCTAACTCGTTGCCAGTAATGTAGTAGATTATCAATAGATATCTATTGAATGAATGAATAAACCACTCTTATAACTGGTGACATTACCATAATTAGCTCAACTTGTATTTTTCATATTCATCACTTTCAAATTAAGGAAACACCTCCATCCCTTTTCACAGATGTCCTTAGGAAGATTGGTGCCCATTTGTAAAATGATCTGAGGGTTGTCAGAAAAGAAATAGACCTTGAACAGTTTTTAGAAGCTTCATATATAGCTATAACTGTAAAACTCTTCTGAATCTTAGAATTTTTTTGTTTAATTTCCTACCCCTCAGGAGATTGCAATCCTAAAACAGATAAACTAGATGGATAGTACTGGGCATACAGGCTAAATAAAATACAAAAGTACATGAAAAAGTAGTAATACTTAAATATAGTGTTACAGATCAAATATAGGTTAAAGGTAAATTTCTATTTAGATTTCCTTTAGGCATCTTGTTAATTTTATGTATATATATTTAAAATTGCAGAATTTTATTCACTTTAGTGTCCAGGTTAATCCCTGGAAGGAAGTCAGAGCAAAAGTTAACAACTAAATTCCCTCATCAGTAATACTATGTAGCAATCTGAAAGTCCTAAGCAAATTCTTACCAATTCTCTTAAGTACCTACTACTTAATGTAAGGAAGTGACTTCACCAAAGATATTTAGGCTTATATTTCTCCTAAGACCACCACCATAAATCAAGAATAAGGTGAATTTGCACTTACCCCACAAATGATTTTATTTTCTTCCTTAATATTAAAGCTAATAGCTAGGAAATGTTGGGAGAATAAAATGCAAGTTGGAGAGGGCAATAAAGACGAAAGAAAAGTGAAACAAAAGCAAAAATGTGGTGAGAAGGGAAGGCAAAGAACTTGGTAGAAGGAAGTTGTACAGAGAGAAAAGGGTAACAGAGAGAGGAAGGGCCTTAACCACCGAAAGAAGGAAGTTACCACCCGTTGTACTTTTTGCTACAATTAATAATTTTTTATATTGGCTTTATTTCTTTTTTTAAAGAGATATTTATTTATTTGAGAGGAGAAAGAGAGAGAGAGAGTGTGCATACATGAGTGGAGGGAGGGGCAACCAGAGAGGGAGAGAACCTCAAGCAGACTCCCCACTGAGCATGGAGTGGGACTTAGGGCTGGATCTCACAACTCTGAGATCATGACCTGTGCTGAAATCACAAGTCCCACACTAAACCTACTGAGCCACCCAGACACCCCAATATTTGTTTAATTTCTAATAACATTGAGTCTTTGCCTCCTAGTGGTTTGGGAACCTGGTTACAATGGAATGGTGGAATGATATTTGGCTCAATGAAGGTTTTGCAACATACATGGAACTCATCTCTCTTAATGCCACATATCCAGAGCTACAATTTGTAAGTTTACAATTTTGTATGTCATGCTATATATACAATTCTGCTCATAACATAAATCCCTCACCCAAACATCTATGGACAGAGAGCTCAAATAGCACAAATACACAGCGGTGTATGTGAGGTGAAAGGAAAGAAAACCTATGTGCATATACAATGATGTAGGACAAGATGGTGCCCATGGCTAAGGATCCTGTGAAGAGTTCTTGACATGTAACCTGAAAATTAAGCATAATTGGGGCACATGCCTCTAGAATTTTCAAAAGGTGAATTCACTTCCCAAAATGTATGAAAAGATTTTTTTCAAACATGTCTTTTTCTTTAGGCATAAGGAATCTAAACCCTTCATATCATAGTAGTTTGTAATGGTTAATTAGCCCTTTGAGGTGGGCGTTTGGTCCAGGATCATTTAGACAGACATGGACTCAGAGTTAGTGTCTTCTTATTTGCTTTGTGTTGAGTCCACGGTGTAATCCTAAAACTTCATATAGCCTCACTTGTAAAGCGCATACAATGCATCTACTTTGCAGGGATCACAAATGATGGATACAAGGTCCTGGCACATAGCAAGTATTCACTAAATGGGAACCATTTTATTTCTGTATCCAAGGGCTTTGGTATATGGTAAACATTCAAAGAATGTCTGAAGGAATGTTGGTTTTATATCTTTATGAAGCAGACAATTGGGGGAAGGGGAATATATAATGTGATAGAAATTTTCAATCAATTGAAGAAATATTGGTCGAAAACTTTTAGGAATATGTTACTAAGCCTCCTGTGTTTTCTACTGCTTTGAAAGTGCCAAATTGAAAGTGAAAAAATGTTCTTTCCTCTTTAGGATGATGGTTTTTGCCATACATGTTTTGCAGTAATTAAAAAGGATTCATTAAATTCATCCCATCCTATCTCCAACCAAGCAGAAACTCCTACTCAGATACAGGAAATGTTTGATGCGGTTTCCTATAACAAGGTATTAAATGCTGTGGGCAAGTGGAAGCTCTGCTTTCAGGAGAAATATAATGAGGCTTGTTAAATCAGCAGTTGAAGTTATTGGTTCCAGGTTATTGCCACTGGTTATACTTTTGTTATATTTGATGTTCATCTTTCAGACATTATGCATGTTCCATAAAATTTAAACTTCCTTTAAAAATAAATCATACTACCTATTTTTCTTTCTTTCTTTTTTTAAGGGAGCTTGTATTTTGAATATGCTAAAAGATTTTCTGAATGAGGAGAAATTTCGCAAAGGAGTTATTTACTACTTAAAGAAATTCAGTTATGGAAATGCTAAAAATGATGATTTGTGGAGAAGTCTGTCAAATGTAAGTCATCTGTTGGGTAACAGTAGACTGTTGTTAAGCCTAAGATGTAACAGCATAATTATGAAGGTTTATAAATAGCCATATTGTCAGTCATCCAATATTTATTCCACTTTCTACATTGCCAGGGTCCATAGAAGGCAGAACTTTCCTTTTTTCTTTAGCACCACACTAAACCAGGATGCCACCCACACTGGGATAGTCACAGGTGTTTGACGTTTGGCCCTCCTCTCTTTGGTTCCCTTCTATCGTTAACCCAATAGTTTTGTCTCCCCATTTTCCAAAATCTTTAATGTCTTTGTAATTCCTGCCATGAACATCTAATCTTCTCATCCAAATTTTAAGGTTGAATTCTACTTTCTCAACTTTATTGTCCAGCATGTATTCTCCATTCAGTGAGACACATCTTCTCCCTCATTAGAAGAAATCCTGCTCAATCCTTATGTCACCATGTTTTTGTTTCTAGTGCCCTTGCTACGTGAAATGCGCTTCTTCTTGCCAGCAATTCAAGTGCCATTCATCTTTTGAATTCTAGCTGAGATTTTACTTCCTCCTTACAGACTAACGCACCCCTCAATGATTCACCTTTCTGCTCAATACGTCGAAGTGTGTTTATGATTCTGTTCCACGCAGTGACATTCTCTTTTATTAGTTTATAATGGTTCAATAATAACAATGATAATAATAAAATTTGCTTAAGAACAAGAATCATATCTATTCTTTTTTTAATGCCATGGCAATTAGCATTGTGATAAAAAACAGTTAGTTATTGATTAAAGAACACATGGTCTCTTTGTTATTGGGATTCATGTAGTATAATAGGTAAAATGAAGAAAACATGCAGTCAACTCAGATAATTCTAATAATTATTAAAATATTCTTAAATTTTTTACTTGGAGTAAAATAATCTTTTATAGAAGTATTGGACTGATGGAGCTCATGTATATAAACACATATGGCCCAGGGACAGTAATAATACTGTTCAACATTGGTATAGCACTTAATCGTTTAAAAAGTTATTTCAAGTGCATTATCTCATTTGATTTTTTATGCCCTTTTATAAGGGCATAAGTCTGGACCCTCATGGCCTAATAATTTATGTGATTTTGTGGTCAAAGAAACAAAGTCGTTAAACATTTTTTCAAAATGGCTCAAATCTTTTGTTCACATTTCTTGAAAATCACAAAGGGACCAAAATACACAGTCTTTAGTATGACCTATATAAATGTTCTTTACCCATTTCCATTACCTTCTGCCAGCAATCTAGGTGATTCTCTCTCTCCAGAGTCCTCCTAACTTCTCAAGAAGCCTCACATTGCTTTTATCCCCCATCCCTCTCCTTCTTCCTCTCCTTTGCTCTGTGTGTGTATATGCGTGTGTGTGTGTGTGTGTGTGTGTGTGTGTATAGACCTCAACTTTGCCTCTCTTCAATAAGAAACAATCCATCTTTGGTGTGCATAGTGGATATGAGGGGAGAGATTAAAGGAGAAATTTGGTCAACAATTGCAGGATTCTTTTAGGTCAGCTATGACTATTTCTAGGTTAATTTTTGTCACATCATGCTTATTAGCCACCTCAAGAAGGTAAGGTAGGCATTCTTACCCCATTTTTGTCAGTGAGAAAAGCAATACTGAGGAAGAGATTGGTGCAGGTTGTATATACACCATGCAATGACAGAGTCAGTACTTGAAATCTATCTTCTGATTCTAAGCTGAGTATTCATTTTCTTAATTACATCACAGCTTCTTCCTAGTTATCAGGAAAGTCTCGATCTAACCTTTCCCTGAAAGTCCTTAGTTCTAGTTGACCACTTCCTGATGCCAAATGAAAGTATGGTACGAAAACGATAAATTCCTGTAAATATCTTACTCAGAATTGTGTCACGTTATATCATTTCTAATACATTTCAATAGCCACTTGGGAATTAGAAGAATTATTTGTTGTTATTTTTCACAAAATCATTTAATAGCATTTGAGAGCCTTAGACGGTATATATGTCTTATTTTTCCATTTACAGTTCCCCTTAAGCATTCAGTCCTTGTTATTTAAGGATTGATTGACAGACAAGTTGTTGATTCTCTTAGGTCTAATTTTAATTCTGAATTCAAAATTTATTGTTCTCTTTATAAGCTACTGTGAGTCATTGGGAATGCCCAGGTAAGCAAAGACATACCCCTCCCCGGTCAAGGGATTTGTGATATGAAAGAAGAAGGTTAATACTAGAGACACAATTGCCTAAATGCTAAACAGGGGCCTGAGTAGAACACACAATAGAATAATAAAGTAGGACCTTCCCCAGGGGAAAGAGAAAAAATGAAAGAAAAATTCAGCAAACTAATTCATTCTTAAAATAGTTGTTCTACTACCTTGTACTTCTTTAGAAAACTTAAAATAAATATATATGTATATAATACACACACACACATATATAAATTTAATTGATGAAAATAGACATGTTAAGGAGCATAGCAAGTCATGAAAATTAAAAAAAAAGGCAAAAAAAGGCATCTTGGTAGTGACCGTAGGAAATCCACAAAAATTATTTTTGTTTTATGTATATAAGTAACTTTTGTGGACTTCCTATGGTCACTGCCAAGACACTTTTATTTTTTAATTTTCATGAATTGCTATGCTCCATACTAGATCAATTAAATTTTCATAGACCTATGCTGCTAAATGTCTGCATTCATGTCTAATATGCATATTCAGCTGACTATCAGTACCAAAATGGCAGTGTTCTTTCATTCTTGTTTTATAGAGTTGTCTAGATGATTTTACATCTGGTGAATTTTGTTATTCCAATTCCAAGATGACAAGCAATATAGTAAGTATAAAGAAACCTACAAAGTAGAAGTCTGGGGTATCACATGACCTGTAGTGAGTGTGGACTAGCCCAACTGTCCCTTTATTTTTTAAAAATATTTATTTAATTATTTGAGAGGGGGGAGTGCTGTGTGGGGAAGGTCAGAAGAAGAGAATCAGAGGCTCTATCCAGTCCCCTGACCTGTGAGATCATGACCTAAGCTAAAACCAAGAGCTGGACACTTAACTGACTGAATCACCCAAGTGCCCCATCAACTGTCTCTTTAAATAACTGGAAAGGAAGAGAGACTTCATAATTTTCCTTGAAACAGATTTGACTGAAATAGGCATGTTCAGGCCATTTAGGGGGATGATGCTGTTACTACTATATTTTTGTTGTTATAATTCAGCATTCCCACAACCCCACTGCTAGCTAAAAATATCTCAGCTTAGAATTCCTCTGCGTGGTTAGTGCTGCACTGGCATCCTCCAGGCTCAAAAACATGCCAAGCCAAATATGTTAGGTCTGGAAATATAGTGAATGGTTTTCTTGAGGCCCTGTCTTTTTGTTTACTTCTGGGAAGTTATTGGAACACTTTAGTGAAGGAGAAAGAAAAGTCACCCTGAAAGAAAAGAATTCCCTTTGAAAAGAATCATGGTGATCCCATAAATTGTAATTTTTAAAGGAAGAGTCAGCATAATCCAGTGATTTGAAATCTATAATAGAAGCTGGGGAGCTAGAGGTTTTGTTCTTTATTCAATAGACATCTATTGATGTAATATTGTTCTTTTGGAATATTTAAAGCTCCCTAAAGATAGACATTTCTCTCCTAAACACCTCGACTTCACTGTTCTGAAAATGAAATGGTGGGGTGTTTTTTTTTTTTCTGTTTTTGTTTTTGTTTTCAGGGTTTTTTTTTTGGTTTGAAATGGAGCAGGGAAAAAAAAAAAAAAAAAGAAATGGAGCAGGAGGGAGGCTCCAGCATCAAGGCCTTCCTCTGGGACTTTGTCACCACACGTTAACCCTCTCGCTCCCACATCCACCCCTCCTTCAGTTAACTTGCAGAGAGCAGGGGGCTCCAGTCCCGGCCCTGAGGGTATACCCTGAGGCCTCCCCTCTTCCTCCTCCAGCCTGGTTCCTGGCATCCAAGGAGGTCTCTGTGTTTTTCTGCCCTCCTTGGTGTCTCTCCTCTGGCTCGAGTCACCAAAATCACTTGTCATTTCAGCTGGCCTTTCTGGGGGAGCATGTGGACGTCAAGCAGATGATGAGGACCTGGACTCTGCAGAAAGGACTTCCCCTCCTGGTGATTGAACGAGAAGGGCATTCCCTCAAACTGAGGCAGGAGCGCTTCCTGAGCGGAGTCTTCAAGGAGGACCCTGAGTGGACGGCCCTGCAGGAAGGGTGACTGCGTTTCTTCTGTTGGTCCAGTTCCCTTCAGCTCAGTTTGCTGCTTGGTTCATTAGCTTTCTCTCAGTTTCAATGGCAACAGGCTGGATGCTCTTTCTCCGCAGGAGTCAGAGGCCTGAGCTAGCCTTGAGAACCCATGGAGAGAGCTCCGGGTGGGCCCCAGGCTGCCTTGTTGAGGGTGCAGCTGTGTTCTTAGGAACCTGCGGCAGCCCCTCAGTTCTGATGCAGGGGGTGGTCAGCTATGTGGCTGTTAAAATATGTCCTGTTCTTTTCAATCCTAGATTTCTTGGGCCTTGTAAGTTAGGTGACCAGCGCATACCTAGAAAGTGTTATGACAGCTCCACATCTTATCAGAAGAGAAAATAGGGGCACCTGAGTGGGTCAGTGGTTGAGCATCTACCTTTGGCTCAGGTTGTGATTGGGGTTCTGGGATCGAGTCCCTCTCCCTCTGTCTCTGCCTCTCTCTGTGTCTCTCATGAATTAAGTCTTGAAAGAAAAAAAGAGAAAATATATCCCCTATATGGTGAATTACATTCCTGGGAATTAAACCTCCTGTGGCCTTTTATTTTTCAGTAACTGACTATAAACAGGGGGTCTAAAAACATATGATGTTCTTGGTAATAATGAAAGCAAATCCAGTGAACCGTACTATCATCTTGCTCACCAGCCTGACCTAAAGAGGATGTGTTCAAGGCTTTACTAAAAGCAAGAAACACAACACTGCCCACGTTTCTCAGATCTATTGGTTCTATCCACAAGATGAATGAGGTTAATTTTAAATGAAATAGTACAAGTGAATCTGCACTGGCTCTTATGATTGTTATTTCTTTGAGATGTATCTGTCCAATAACAATTCTAGAATTTTTCTGAGAACCAGAAGCAAATTCAAAGTCTTTAACACAGAGAATATATATATATATAATATATTTTTCTTTTTTATTTGGTCAGTTGCCTATTTCCAATCCAATAGCAACTTTAATGCCATTTCTCTATACATGCGTCATTTCATTTTTCTGTATCTCCTTCTGAAGTCTGAACCTCAAAGAGCTTAAACAATTTAGATCTTGACAACACAGCCTGGAAAATTTAATGTTTGCTTTGTTACTGGGAAGGCATGATTCACACTTTTGTAGTTTATCCAAATGCCATGAGGGAGTTCAATGGTGTGGATGGTCCAGAATAACAAATAATCTTCTACAATGATCTGTATTTTTCCTCTGAGGCAGTATTTAGATTACTCTTATAAAATTATTACCCTCTGATTCATGCCTATCCAAACTCATGAAATGCTACTCTCCCTCTTTTTCACTCCCAGATATGTTTACCTAGAAAAAATCCCTTTCCTTCTGGAGCCAAGAGTGATCCAGTTAACAATCATCCTGTTAAGTCCTGGCAATGTCTATGTGTCTATTTTTACCTTTTTATATAAATTTTTCGATTGTTTTGTTAATTACTGATACTTTGTGGGTTAGCAGGTAGATTATCCCTTCTGACCCTTTATGGGATAAAGTCTGTGTATACTGTTTCTCTCATTGTTTTACATTTTTCTGAAAACTAATAGGTAAATCCTTAATTATTCCTCTTTCTGTTTTATACCTGTCGGTATTTTCAAGCACATGATTTTACGTGTGCAAGATTACTGAAGCTAATATGGCTTGATGTGATAGAGGAAATGAAAAAAAAAAAAAAGACCCAGCCGATTTCTGTTATTTACCATAGTAGGACCATTGAAAAGTGTCCGAAGTACATTGAAATTGGCCTTTCTTCCAATCCATTCTGTTTTTCTGCTCTCTGGACTTTGCTGATTTGCAGATCCTAGATTTTTTGTGGCATAGCTGACCACTTACAGTCACTAACCAGTTGCAGGAGTTGGGTGTGGGTAGCTTTGTTGAACAAAACGGCAAGTGGAAATTATACTGAAGTCAGATCTTTATCTCTTGAGGCTTTTCTTGAAGCTTTTCCTTGGTTATTTGAATTAATATCAGGCTGCCAGAGTTTTTGAAACTGTGAAAGGAAGATTGGATTTTTTTTCTCTTGCTTAGAAGAAAATAATCAGCAGAACTTGTGGTATGAGATTTGGACAGCAAATGACACTGGTAATTGTGACAGAGTTCACCTAGGTATATATTGTTGCACCTCTATAATCACATAGAAGAATTTTTACATACTCAAGGATCTGCAAGTCTTAGCCTATAAAATTTACAAGGCCACTGATGGTGTGAAAGATGGGCCATTAGGTGTCTTTGACAGCCTACCTGGGTCTGGCAATGTGAATGTTAAAATGGCCATTCATAACCATCTCTATTTTCTGACATAGGTTCCTCTGGCATATTCCACTGACCTACTCCACGAGTTCCTCTAATGTGGTTCATAGACACGTTCTAAAATCAAGGACAGGTAATAAACTCATTAGTCAAACAGGTGTTTCAATTCTGAAATTAAACATGTTTTGGGTTATTTGGAGGAAAGATACTATAAGTAAATCTCATAATAAGAGATTTATATTTGGGGAAGTTCTCACTTATCCATTTATTAGTTACTAAAAGAATCCTTTAGTTGGAACGTTCAAATTTCTATTCAGTGGAAAGTTTTCTTGTGCTTTAGCACTTAGAGATAGGTTTGTATTTGTATCAAGAAATGATGGATTCCTATCTTACAGCTCTTAAATTACTAACCTAGCAATTGGCAAAAATGTGTATTGGAAACATTTTTGTTTGCCACAAGGCAAAAATATGTATTGGAAGAAAACATGCACTTTGGAACAAAATGGCCCTGGATTCAACTCCTCACTATATCATCTATTATATGTGTGACCCTAAGAAAATTCCTTACTCCTCCTGAGCTTCAATTTTTTCATCTTATTTTGCATGAGGACTAGGTCTCACAGAACTATTGAGAGAATATGATAATAATGTTATTTTACCACATAGTATAATGTCTGTCATATTAAAAATATATATTACAATCTTAATTTCTCTTGAACACCTCACTGAACTGTGAGAGGGTTTCCATCATAATGTCATGTTCAACCTGGAATCCTTATTTCACCCCAAATAAGGACTAGACAAAAATGGATCACGTCTTTACATGTACATGTTTCAATGACCAGTAACTATGTTTCAATGACCAGTAACTAAACCCTGAGACAAATAAATCAAGCGGGATTCTGATCATGCTTATCATCTGGTTAACGGGGCCTCTTAGACCAGCGAAGACTGCGTTTGAGAACAAATTTAGCAGTCTTTTTCCTATGAAGTAACTTATTTATTAATTTAATAAGACCATAGCTCACAAAAAAACCCCATTCAGTAGACTATGAAAATGAATGTCACAATGATTCTTCCATAACTTTGTCTTCCTACCGATTATTTAGTAAAAGAGTGAGTACTAACAGTTTTGGAGATGTTCCTAGTATGTCTGTTGATAATGAAATGCTATGCCAATTTCCTCCTTCTAGACACTCTGGAATTATCTGAAAAGACCAGTTGGGTGAAATTCAATGTGGACTCAAACGGCTACTACATTGTTCACTATGAGGGGCATGGATGGGACCAACTTATTACACAGCTGAGTCAGAATCACACACTTCTCAGACCTAAGGACAGAGTAGGTCTGATTCATGATGCGTTTCAGCTAGTAAGGTAATGCAAAATTTCATCTGATTTCACAGTAAATAACTTAATCATAATCAGATATGCTAGATTTCAAAATCAAATATTCAGTGTTGGTCATTGATTGTTGGTATGAGATGGATCTGAATGAAGGTCAAATACGGGCCACTAGGCCAAAGCCTACTCACTAAGAAGATGTTTTGACCCGACCAGTATTTGAAAATGTATTCTGACATTTTAAAATGTGGGTAAATTTATATACAAATCCTGACTTCTGGAATCTTTTTTTGAAAGTGAGGAGATTTTGCAACTGTGGACCTTAATTCCCACAGAGGAGGGTGCAGTGGGCAGATCCTTCTTGAAGCCAGGCTTTCACTGTCCCATGCACCAAAGTTTCAAACTGTACATGAGTGGCCTGATTCACTCACTTAGGATGGACCCTCTAAACATTTAAGCTTTTGACTCCAGATTTAAAATTTGTTTATATTTGTTTGTTGTTTGTGAGTAGCTTGCTGCTTCACCAAACACCTATGTAATCTGTTGAACCAAAAGTATAATATAGTCTTAGCCTTTATGATTTTAAATGTTAAATCTAGTACACAATCCACTTGTCACATTGAAGAAGTCAGTATGAAACTGAAAGGGAAATGAAGGAGGAATTGGCTACTTATGCTTATTCCTCCTTAGACTTTCCTGGAAAGACAAAATATTTTCTTTCTTTTCTCACTTATCCTCAGCAGAATAAAATATAAAATAAATAAGGTCACAAGATCACCAACAGAAAAAAATATTGGAAATCAGGTGGAATATTGTGCATTGTAAGCTTTTCCTATTCTCAGAATTACTATAGTCATTTTATTCAATGTGACATATTATTTCCTTTCAGATGTTTATCTAGGTCAAGTTGAGTGAGAGTAATCAGCAGGACATCTCTCAGGAGAAGCTTCTCCATACAACAACAGAATTCTCTAGTTAGGGGAAAAGGAGAGATTGAGAGCTGAATCTTCAGCCCCACGTGTCTCAAGAACACTGTGGTAGCAGAGCCCACTGGAGGCCAGGATTGGCCAGGACGTGGCCATCCAACATCTGAGTGGATCCATCAGACTAGCAGAGAAGTAGGCCACAGTTCACGGAAGGCGATTTGTCTGCTCAGAGGAGAAACTCTGAGTACATTGCAGAGAAGATAGATTAAAAATTTAAGAACAGGGTCACTGAGGAATATTGACAATTTAGCAAATGAAAGCCAATCTTTCAAGTAGTTGCGAAGTCTTTTTTGCTCTCTCTAGCCAATACATTTATGGGTTGTGTTAATTTAGCAGAAGGAACCCTACAGTTATTAATAAATCAGTAGAAAAAACAGTAATATTTCTTCACAAAGTGGACAGGTTAGTGAAGCTAATTCAGAGTAAAATTTTGGTTTAAAATAGATGACTTCAAGTACTACCTCTTTAATTCTTGTTTGACCTTGGGCAAATTATTTAAACATTTTAAGCCTAAATTTTCTAGTCTTTAAAATTCCAGCTTTAAATGGTAATATCTAATATCAAGGGTTGTTTCGAGGATTGCATGAGATAATGCTGATAAAGCACTAAGCACAGTACCTGTTCAATCAATGTGAACTGTTAGTATTATTAATATTATCTAATATACATTGCGTAAAAGATTGTGTATTGAAGAGGAAGATGAAGTGACGGCATAGAAATGCATTTCAAATAGTGTGAGGTTAGAAAAAAAGTGGAAAGTGAATTTGTGTATTATTATGTTTGTAACTACATAGAAAAAAGTACTTCCTAAAAGTGGAGGGGAAAAAAGAGGAGGAAATATTCCAAAGTGCTATTTGTGAATATGTAAGGTAATGAAACTATGAGGCTTGTTTCCTCCCCCCTCTAATTTCCAGCTGTTTCATAATTTGTTTATATTAATTTTATAATAAAACTGATTCAATAAGGAAACAATTTAAAACACTCATAATAGAACTAAATATTTTTACTTGCTACTCTCCCTTTAGTGATATTTATCTCACCCTTTCTTGCTTTATAAAATCTCTATTTAAGAGTTCAAAGAAGTAATCAGCGATCATATTTGGTTTGAAGACAGAATTTGACCAAGGAATGGATATTTATTTCGATTGGATTTTCATATTTACTAAATATAATTTAACACTTGAATCCCATCTGAGTTGAGTAGAATTAAAACGACAACTGTAATTTCCTTACAGAAAAACTATTTGTTTCTTTTAATCTGACACCATAAAAAGAAGACCTAAAGTGGTTCCTCGAAAATATAGTTTTATCTTACAAAGATACCATTTAGCTGAAACTGTATACTAATAAGTAGAGAACCGTCTACTAATAGAATATAGTTTTTTTTTTTTTCTGTTGGGCTGAAGTATACACTTATATGTGTCTTTAGTTTTTAAGCTGAACAAGCATTCAGATAACATTTTGTGTAATGATTGGTGGTGAGAAGCTGGATTTTTATTAAACTAATTATATAAAAAGAAAAGATGACTTCTCATATGAATATTAAGATTAATTGTTTATAATAGATAACTACAGAAGTAAATAAGGTGCTTGTTTTAGTAAGATACAAATTAGGCTGGACCAAAAAAGAAAAGCAGGATTACTATAAGGTAGTTTTTGTGTTCAACATTCTTTTTTAAATTGTGCCCCTGGAATATTATACTTAGTTTTTCCTGTTGGTGATCCTCTAGGGTATCAGCTGTACTGTACATCATGACACTTACACATGTGGGAAGGAATAGTGACATTTGGTAGATTAATGCTTTAAAAAACACAGCCATCTATAGAATCATAGTGTATATGGTTTAGCCCTCCGTCTTCAGACAAAAATTGTGGAAATTTTCCGTAAGTCTGTTTTAAAGCAGTATCTCATTGTGTCTGAGAAGAGTGAAGTCACAACAAAAGTTCCTTCTTTTTAGTTTCAGTTCCCTCTTTCTCAATAAGAATTGAAAATTTCAAAAACCCCAAGGAGGTAGCACATTATGTTAATGAAAAATTCAACAGAGACGTCCTTTGTTCTGGAATCTGTTTCCATATCAAACTACTATGCTTAATCTGGGAGTCCGATGCTGGCAGTAATAGCTTACAGACCACGTGCAGGCACAAGTCCTGTCAGAAACACATGTGAGAACCACTCTGCAAAAATGACAATATAATGGTTTACTTCCTCTGCAGAAGAGACCCTAATGCTTTGGTATTCAGAATAATAGTTTTTGTTTGTTTGTTTGTTCTTCTTATTAAAAGAAAATATGGAGAAAGCATATAACTTTGGAATCTAAATAGATTTCGAAAACACAATGAAACTACTTTTTTTGTCCCACTAGAATAATTACTACTTCTCTGTTAGACTCTAGGAGGGTCGTTAAAAAAAGAGAAGACACTGTACCTGTCATCAAAATTCCAAATTAAAAAAAAAAAACAAAACCAAAATTCCAAATTTGCTGGGAGGAACAATTCAAATCCACAAATTAAACAATTAGAGAATGACATAATATATGAAAACCTTGATATTATTTTGTACTAAATATTAATATTAGCTAATATTTCTTTTATAAAGCTCTTCCTGTATTATAGGAATTACTCTAAGCACTCAACTCATATGAAGCCATTTAATCCTTAGAACAGAACTGCCCCCATCATTGCTCTCTATATCATATTTGTTTTAATGTTAAGAATATTAAGAACTATAAAATATGCACAAACCACCAACAACTTGTTTCATACTTCAGTGCAGGAAGGTTGACCCTAGACAAAGCCCTTGACCTGACTCGCTATCTCCAACATGAAACAAGCATCCCTGCACTTCTCAAAGGTCTGGAATACTTAGAACTATTTTACCACATGATGCACAGAAGGAATATTTCAGATGTCACTGAAAACCTCAAGGTTTGTATCACTTCCAGAAAATTCACTGAGTAAGTATAGAGTGTCTGGAGGATTGGTGAGACTTGGTCTGTCTGTGTGAACTCCTGGGGAATAAATCTTCAAGAAGCTGGGGCAACTGGCTGATAGCACAGTCAACACCACAGCATTGAATGGTTGGGAATCCTTTGCTCCTTGTCATCACCAACTTAAGAAGATCCTGACAGGATCATGAGCAAAATATTCCTCCTAAATGTGATTTTATCTATTGATATCCACCCCCACCCCCGATAGGAAATTAAGTCATACTTTTAATGCAGAAACTCTATTTGACTATGGTAGGTGGGGCCCAGAAAACAGAGAGAAAAATAGATGGACTAATAGTTCTGTGTTTGAGGAAGATTCATGTAGATAGTTTAGAGTTGACCCCTTTTGATGATAAGAGCTGTGTTAAGTACTAAATTTAGCCTCTCTGTAAATCATCCTGTGCTTTCTGCAGCGTTACATTCTCCGATATTTTAAGCCAGTGATTGACATGCAAAGCTGGAGTGACAAGGGCTCAGTCTGGGACAGACTGCTTCGCTCGACCATCTTAAAATTGGCCTGTTACCTGAACCATGCTCCTTGCATCCAGAAGGCAACTGAACTCTTCTCTCAGTGGATGGAATCCAGTGGAAAATTAACGTAAATCTAGATATCTGTCCTGTTCTTTGTTCCTTTCACTTTGATGCTGAAGTCTTTGATCAAGCAAGACATTACATCTAAAACCTTTCAGTGAGGTTGGAGGAGGGGGGCGGAAAGCCATGCTGGGAATTACAAACCCTTGTTTCATGCTCCCATATAGTAAGTGCTCAATAGATTTTGTGGGAAGTGAGATTTAGGTACCTTTAGAGGAACAGCTAATAAGCATTGGCATGGTAACAGAAAGACAGCCAGAGGGTAGAAGCAACGGGGGGGGGGGGGGTGCCCAAGCTCAAAAACTGATGTCTTTTAAAGACAAAAGGCAATGTGAAATGTACATGCAGTCAAAACACCAGTGATCATTTGCTAAAATTGTTTTTAAAATAAGGAGAGGATACCTTTTTAAAAAGTCTATTACTTCTTCATTAACCAATACCACAGACCCGAATTTTGACCCCAAATTTCATATTTGAGGGGAAATTGATGGCCTGAGCCATGAAAAGTGTGTATATTGATGGCAAAATGTATTCTGGTGGTTATTATAATCAAGAAGATGCCCAGTGATCACATGGATTATGCTGCAGTTCAGTTTAGCAGTTACAATCCAGAAATACTAACAGATGCCACAATCTTTTCAATGTAAGACTTGATTTCTATCCAACACATGGTTTTACATTGTTATCATTAAAACTGACTCTAGAGTTGGATGTTTTGAGAAATCAAATTGGTATGTGGATCAAGGAAAATTCATTCTTTAAAACTGAAGAAAAAAATTCGCAATTTTAGTGCTGTGCAATGTAATGGTGTCCATTTGTCCTATCAGATTGCTGATAGGCTATCATAATTTCTCTCCATATAACTAAATCTCAGTGAGCTTTTTGAAATCCTTTCTTGAATTCTTCTTTTTGAAAACATTAATTTGTTTTCTTCTTTGTACTTTCCTTGTCATTGTTATTTGAGCCAAAAAAAAAAAAAAGCAGTTTAAGAAAAGTATCTTTTAGCTCCTCTTTTTTGTTCATGTTTGAATGGGTTGAATGAGTGACGCTAAAATGTAAACATCCTGCTGCCTTATAGCATAATGAGATATTATTCCACCTTTATACTTGTTCCAAGAGGAGTGATCTTATCTGCAGCAACCCACCTATGGGTTAGATATGTGAGTTGAACGTGTTTAACCAGATGCTATACTTGTGAAAATATAAAGCTCATTTATGCTTGTAATCGATAATACATAATTAAATATTATAGGGTTTTTCCCCCTAAACTTCAAGATTTCTAGTATTGATCCTAATGAAGAATTTTCTTACATAGATTAATTACTTCGTTCATTTGTGTGTCCAATATATAATTCTTTGCATGTTGCCTGTGGGCCAGGCACTGCTTATAGGAAAAAAGGATAAAGCAGTAAACAAAACAACTATGTGTCTTACCTTCAGGGAACTTACATGTATTTATTATCAACTTTCATACATTTGTACAGTAAATACACTAAAATCAAAACAATGCAGACTATAATTTAATTGCTTAGTCTTTGTTTTGTGATTCAACTGGCACTTGGGATATTTAAGCACGTATAGGGGAAATAACGCAAGTGTTAGGATCATAGGTTTAAATTCCATCTTCACAATGGCTAGTCATGTCACCTTGTGCAAGTTACTTAACCTTTCCAAGCTTTATTTCCACTTTTTAAAAATGGAACTATCTCACTAGGTAGCTTTGACAGTTAAATATGATTGTAGATTCTCCTATATGGTCACTACATGATAAATGCAAATTTCCTGCCCCATCCTCTGTTGCAGTTTTTCTGAGCCATCAAAAGGAATATCAGTTATTATTGATCTAACAATATTGGAATTAAAAACCATAGACCAAATTAGAATCAAACCTAGTTAATATTCTACAGGGCAATAAAACCCCAAAACCTTATCAGGTTTACAAATTATAAATTATAAAATGACCGAACCCAATCAATTGTGCTAAATTAAATTTTCTAGACCCAGAGAATCAGATGACTCTCAGTCCTGTTAGAAAATACACTTTAATGTGATATTAAAGCAGTAAGAAACCAAGTTTTATTTTTAAAAAAATCACATAGCACCAATATAGGTTATTCAATTCTAGAATTCCGTATAAACCAACACTTTGATATGTCAGAAATCATTGATTCTACAAAGTTGCTATTTTAGTTCCTGAGTAAGTTAAAATTTTATGATTATTCTCCTTGCTAACATTTTATCATCAATAAGGGAAAAAAAACCCACGGGGCACCTGGGTGACTCAGTCGGTTAAGCGTCTGACTCTTGATTTCAGCTCCGGTCATGATCTCCAGGTTCTGAGATCCAGCCCTGTGTAGGGTTCCCTGCTTGGAGGGGAGTCTGTTTGTCTGCTTTTCCCTCTGCCCCTCCCACCACTGCTCTCTCTTTCTAAAATAAATAAATAAATCTTAAAAAAAAAACCCACAAATAATTTGCAAAGCAAAATTACATAAAATATTTTTATAAAAATTTGACAGAAATAAAGGTTTAACACACTACTGAAAATAACTCAGGGGTGATTCTGTTATAGCAGTTTAAAACTGTAATAAGAAAAAAGGGTTTTTGTTTCATAGGGCTTTTTTCTTCACTTTGTTCTTCATACTACAGCATTCCATCAGATGTTTTGGAGATTGTGTATTCCGTCGGTGCTCAGACAACAGTGGGATGGAATTACCTTTTAGAGCAATATGGGCTGTCAGTGTCAGGTGCTGAAAAAAACAAAATTCTGTATGCATTGTCAACCAGCAAACATCAGGAAAAGTTAATAAAGTAAGTGCATAAACTTAACTAACTTGTTAAAAGTAAACTGATACAAATTCAATGAAGTAAAAAAAAATTCAATGAAGTCACTAAAATATTGCCCTCCAACTTCAAAGGCATTAAAATAATTTAATCAAGATTTGATTTGCTTTGACTTTACTTCCAAAAAATACATATTGACAAAATGCAAATAGTGAAAACAGATATATTCCTAGTTATTAATCTGGTGACCAATTCTGGACAAATGGCTACATTTTACATCAAACATTTGGAGAAAAATGATCACAAGAATACATTCTTGTGTGTTAGATGTTTTACAAGATGCTAATTAAAGTACTTTGAAGTAATAAGTGAATGAAGTTACTGGCAGAAAAAAATTGAAAGTTCAACTGGAACATTAAAAATGTTAGCCAGGAAGGAATTTGTTATGGATTTTAACAAATTATAATTTTATCATGCCTCTTTCTCTTCTATTCTTTTAATATATTGGTAGCCTGAGTTAATTTCCATTACATAGCACATACCATGACAAGTCAAATGGTCTTTATTTCTTCAGATTAATTGAACTAGGAATGGAAGGAGAAGTCATCAAGACTCAAGAGTTGGGCCTCCTTTTTCATGCGATCACCAGAAGTCCACAGGGGCAGCAATTAGCCTGGAATTTTTTGAGAGAAAATTGGACCCATCTCCTTAAAAAGTTGGTATTCATTTACATCCAATGTGTGCTCTTCCACCTAAATAGCTCCGTCGCCTGAAACCAAGTACAATGATGTGTCCCCCCCCCCCCAAAGCATATAAATGATCCTAGTTCTACCCAAATAGTTTGAAAACTTAATGGCCCAAAATTACTCTGTCCAGGTGTGAGGGAGAGGAATGAGAAGTGAGTGGCAAAGAGATTTCGCTCACTCTGCACAGGCAAAGACCTGCTGGGAGCAAGCGTGTGATGAGTTAAATCCAGTCATCAGCCCCATCCAGCACGCTGAAACCACATATAGTGCATCAAACACATTTGGCTTGCTTTGTTAATGCAGTTTTGTTCTGGGGGAGAGTTTCAGGAATTCTGATGAGAGCTAACCCCCACCCTCAGGTCCCCTGTGGAAGTGGCCCAGTGGAGAGCTTAGAGGAACTGAAAGAAATCTGATCAAAAGTGTTTGGGGAGCACTCCCACCCCTTTTTAAAACTCAATCAGTTCTGAGTCTTTTCTCGGATTTCAACTCTTAGGAGAACCAGAGCTCACTCCAGCCTGCTCCTGGGCCTAAAGTATCCCCCAGAAGGAACCAATAATGGTTAGATTTCATTGGAAGGCACAGGATGGCATTGCTTTCTTTCACAACAAACCCCTGCTAAGGCACTCAGCTAGTCCTTATCCAGAACCAAAATGTCACTTACAAACTATTTGGAAAATATCCTGAATCTAAGAGCTGCACAGTCTGTTCTGTTTACCTTAGTGTCAGTATCTCTGATTTCCATCATTCCCAGTTCCTCTTCCCTCTCATTTGTTAGCCATGAAGGACTCAGAGCCTCCATAGCTTTGTGTAAGCAAAAAGAGCATTTTCACCCCTCTGCCAAGGCCTTGAAGGAGGTTTGAATTCTCATGGTATCAAACAGAAACAGCTTTAAAAAACATGTGTGTGTGTGTGTGTGTGTGTGTGTAAAATGAGCGTGTGTATGTTTCCTTAAGGATTACTGGAATCATTGGTTGGGTCGTTTGCATGACTATCAGTTCCCTCCCCTGAAATGATGAGACTTTTTCTGCAATGCCATAGATTTCCTTTGTCACTAGAAATGATCCTCCTGCCTGACCATGTGCACAGCCTGGATTTGGAATCATTTCTAAGATGTATCCATTCTCTGCTTTTCAGCACGAATCCCTTTGACTTATGGTATAAATTCTCTATATAAGACACTGGGGTGAAGGACTCACTCTGTGGCTACAAGTGAGAGTTCAACCAAATAGCATTGCCCCCCACCCCCACCAAAATACTGTGTATAAAGACAGTGGATTTCCAAAATGGGAGGCGAAGTGTGCAAGACAGTACATGAGAGTGCAAAGAGAACATATTACTACATATATTAGTTCTTATGCTATTAAATTTTCTATTTGACCTATAACATAGTACATGCATATAATACATAAATAAAAATATGAATATTGGGAAGTTTGTGGACAAAAAAATCTTTACCAATGGAGTGCGTAATAAAAACATAAAGAATGCTGCTTTAAGCATAAACATATATTTAAACATAAACATTGCTGGATAAGCTAGTCACAGTTCCTAAAAAGGTTTTATCTACATTTTCATCTTATGGTCAAATTTGACACACTTTGGGACGTCTGGGTGGCTCAGCGGTTAAGCGTCTGCCTTCCGGCTCCGGGCATGATCCTGGAGTCCCAGGGTCGAGTCCCGCATCCGGCTCCTTGCATGGAGCCTGCTTCTCCCTCTGCCTGTGTCTCTGCCTTTCTCTCTCTCTCTGTGTGTCTCTCATGCATAAATAAATAAATAAATCTTAAAAAAAAAACCTTTAAAATAAATTTGATACACTTCATAGTTTTGGGATTTTCCTGAATAATTTATTCTTATGGTAATTAATATAATATATTGTAATGTACAAGCTTATTATCACTAGATTAATGTCATATATTTTAAAAACATATGGTATCATAAAGATAAGGCCAGTATTTCTACTACTTAAATCTGTGTGTTTCTCTTTTTATTTGCAGATTTGACTTGGGCTCACATGCTATGAGAATAATCATCTCTGGCACAACATCTCACTTTTCTTCCAAGGATGAGTTGCAAGAGGTTTGTGACTCTCTACTGCTAACAACCTAAAAATAAATGTTCAAATCGTAAAACTGAAAGCAAACCTAGATGTAATCTGGTTTAAAGTTCTTGTTTTATTAAAAGAAAATAAGTAGTTCATCCAGTGTCACATAGAAAGTAAATGGAAGGGACAGGGCTAGAATGTCTTAAAATACAGGTGTTCATAGCATTCAAAATGAAAATTACACTTAAGAGATGAGTCCTTGCTTATTTTTTGTTTCATAGTGTATTGTCACAGAAGTGACTATATTGAAGTTTGGGAGAGTACTTAAAGGTCTTTTTTTTTTTTTTACCAAAACTACTGTTGTTGATAATTCTACTTATTTTTTTAAAGCATTCTAATGTTTTATATCTTCTTTCCAAAGTGAATCTGGAGTTATTTACCCTTTAAGGAAACTCAGAATTCTACAACTTAAATCCTGGCTCGCTACTTAACTGTATGACTTGGCTTGATCACTAAACATTTTTACTCACAGTGTGCTCACTTATAAGATAAGGATTTATCATTCTTGTCTTACATTATCTATTGTTTGAAGATAAAGTGAAAAAATAATTACACACACACACACACACACACACACACACACACAAAAGAGGAAAAAACCAACCATTCAAAGGTTGGCAGAGAAATGATTACTCTGGTGTTGGTATAATTTGCAAGCTGTTCTGAAACCCTTTGCAAGAGCAAGTATTTTATGAACCATGTCAGTAATTTTTTTCTTGCTTATTTTTCAGGTGAAACTCTTCTTTGAATCTCTTGAGGCCCAAGGATTACATCTGGATATTTTTCAAATTATTTTGGAAACCATATCCAAAAATATTAAGTGGCTGGAGAAGAATCTTCCCACTCTGAAGACTTGGCTACTGGTTAGTTCTTAAGTGGTCAGTAGAAAGAGCACTTTGGTTGTGGACATGAAGTCAACAAAGCTCAAGTCAAAGCTCTGGATATTTCGCCTAAGCCACCAAGCAGCCTCAAGAAACCAGCCAGCTCAACTGCCTACCCT